>NC_084750.1:44060126-44072626 GCF_033978785.1 Entelurus aequoreus
CAAGCGGTGGTGAAGGCGTTGGTTGGGGAAGGGGCGGTGCGTGCACGTACGCCCAATTGTCTTGGGTGTGATGTTGAAATGTTTTTGTGGACTGGGGCCGATCTCAAAGTTTGACACCAGGTGTTGTTGAGAAAAAGGGAGGTCAAAAGCGTCCATCGTTGGTGTCCTCGGGGGTGTTTTTCAGAACAGCCTGTTCCTGATAGCGTCAAGGCCATTCGAGGGAGTCAAATCGTAGATTAGGATGTTGTTTTCTTCGAGCAGTCAAAAGCAAAGACTTGCCTGCTCTATTTGTCCATGCTGGTTTTTCTCAAATTCAATTCAATTCTCCTTCTCATCAAACTTCGGCATGATGTGATCCATCTTGCGATTCAGATCAGAAATCGCCGCAGTCTTTGATCCCACAGCCCTACCCAATCCTTCCATTGCGACGAACAGCCTTTGGGCTCCTCGAGTGGCTGCCATAGTCTTCTGAATTTGCCGATACACCAGAGCAATGCCCAGCCCAATCAGCAGGTGCCCCGCGATCATGGTTCCAAATAGGTAGATGTCTTCCACGTCCTCGATGGAAAGGACTGAGAGGCACATGATTCTCCATTTATCGCAGGAGTCTCTCACATACCCCACAGCAATGGTTCCATCAGGGCAGCCAGGCTCCTCCGAACCTCTTTTCCTTGTCGAAAAGACTTTGTCAATTGCGTCGAGAGTCCAGCTGATCATATTCATGTTTGATGTTTAGATTTGAGGACAGCGCAAAGAAAGAGGCCAAGTTCAGACAAGACAAAAACGAAGAGAGCAAGCTGGGAAGAAGGCGGAGAAAAATGCGACCGCCCTCACCAAAGGCAAGACAGAGACATAGTTTTGCTTTGAAAAATGCTGATGCAATAAGATGAATGATGCGGACCCGTTTGTTACTGTATACTCTCCAATACGCTTATGAATTGGACTTTGTATGTGCAAGTAATATTGTTTGATAAGTGTGGGTAAATATTTGATACATGTGTAAAATGAGTCGTTTTAGACAGCAGCATTGTTCAGTTATTGTGTGTGCTGAGCTGTTGTGTAGCTGCTCGCTCCTGGTACCCTATAAGCCTAGCCTGTTTACCTTTTGTAAAATGATTTGAATAAAATAGGAGGGTGTCAACATGATATCGTCCGATTAGGGTTGTCCCGATACCAATATTTTGGTACTGGTACAAAAATGTATTTCGATACTTTTCAATTTTTATTTTTTTAAATAAAGGGGACCACAAAAAATGTCATTAATGGCTTTATTTTAACAAAAAAAGCTAAAGGGTACATGAAACATGTTTATTATTGCAATTTAGTCCTTAAATAAAATAGTGAACATACTAGACAACTTGTCTTTTAGTAGTAAGTAAACAAACAAAGACTCCTAATTAGTCTGCTGACGTATGCAGTAACATATTGTGTCATTTATACACCTATTATTTTGTCAAAATTATTAAGGACAAATTGTAAAAATGAATTATTAATCTGCTTGTTCATTTACTGTTAATATCTGCTTATTTTCTGTTTTAACATGTTCTATCTACACTTCTGTTAAAATGTAATAATCACTTATTCTTCTCTTCTTTTAAACTTTACATTAGTTTTGGATGATACCACAAATTTGGGTATCGATCCGATACCAAGTAGTTACAGGATCATACATTGGTCATATTCAAAGTCCTCATGTGTCCAGGGACATATTTCCTGACTTTATAAACATATGATTTTTTTTTTTTAAATGAAAGAAGATGTGATGGTAAAAAATATCGATGTAATTATAGTAGTATCGACTAGATACGCTCTTGTACTTACAGTGGATGTCAGGTGTACATCCACCCATGACGTTTGTTTACATTGTGACGCCGGTGAGCTATTGTATCCTCCTACGGTGTGTAGTGAAGCATGTTTAGATATTCCTCGTCCTGCAGTGATAATGCTACTTGGAAGAAACTTACTTTGTCGCCACAGAGGCGAGGATTAGTGATTTAGAAGTAGCTAAAAAACTGCCGACTGCTGCTGGACTTTAGCCGCTAGCTAGCTAGCCATGTCTTAAAGCAGCTCTTCCTGAGGGTGTTTCAGTGTTATAACTTCACCTTTATCTTTACTTTTTACACCAAAATGCGTCCATTCTCCCTTTTCTGTCTACACACTGTGTCTGCTTGTAAGTACTCTGTGTGTGTGCGCTGCCGAACATGCTCCTCTGCTTGTAAAACCAGCAATGACCCGACATGACGACATTGAGGGATGGGGGGTAGTCTGCCTTTTTAGAGGCGGTATAGTACAGAATATGATAAATTAGTATTGCGGTACTATACTGGTACCGGTATACAGTACAACCCTAAAGGATATCATCCAATAATCATTTTTTTTGCCGATATCGGACCCATTTTCGATATCGGGTGAGGACAGCCCTTGGTTGGTGTTCTTTTTAGAGTTCATCAATCAATCAATCAATCAATCAATGTTTATTTATATAGCCCTAAATCACAAGTGTCTCAAAGGGCTGTGGTTTCAGTTTTAAACCAGAGCTACCAGCAGCTTGTAGGATTGTTTGGAAATCATCGCATCTTTTTTTTTTTCCCTCCAAATGAAGAGACGGTGCACTGACCTTGAGTGACGCGGTCTCATATGACGTCTCAGACCCCGGCTCTAACCCTGGTGTCACATGACCAATAGTCTGCCTCTAATGGACATCCTCTTCATTACCTTCAGACCGTCTTCTCTGAAATGACCTCATTGTTGGAACACACACACACACACACACACACACACACACACACACACACACACACACACACACACACACACACACACACACACTTGTATTTGTTGCCTTCTTGAGACCTGAGAAAAATGCCTACCTCTTTAGGACCAGCCTTTCTAGATATATAAAGAAGTGTATTTACAACATTAATAATATATTAAGATTAAGATTAAAGTACCAATGATTGTCACACACACACTAGATGTGGTGAAATTTGTCCTCTGCATTTGTCCCATCCCCTTGGGGAGCAGTGGGCAGCAGCGGCGCCGCGCCCGGGAACATACAATGCAAATATAAAAAATTTTGTTGTGAAAAATTAGTTAAAATTTCACAAGATAAAGTCACAATTTCACAAGAACAACTTAGAATGTTGACAGTGTTATAATAAATCTCGTCATTTTACTCAACGCAAGTAAAATGTTACAAGAAAAACTGAACATTTGTGCAATCTTATGATAAAAGTTGGAATTTTACTCAATTACAGTCACAATTTTACAAGACAAGCTTAACATTTTGGCAATTTTAAGAAAAGAGTCGTCATTTCACTCGACAAAAGTCACAACTTTATAAGAAAACTTTAAAATTTTGGCAATATTACAATAATTGGAATTTTACTTGGCAAAATTATGGCAAGTCATCATTTTACTCAAAAAATGTCACTATTTTACAAGAACAACGGAAAAATTGGCAACATTGTGATAATTCAGAATTTTATATGACAAATGTCACCATTTTGCATTAAAAAGTAATTTTACATAAAAAAGTAATCATTGTACGGAAAAATATTGCATTACAGAAACAGAATGTGAAATTGTTCTTAATTTTATAAGGAAAAAGTGTGTGAAAAAGTAAGTTTTGTAATTGGTTTTTAATCTTCATTATTTACTTCAAGTTATTACAGTATGTCTCTATATACATATTTATTTATTGTTTTTTTAAAATAAATTTTGGCCAAAGGGGTTCGCATTTCAATGTCTTACACACGCTTATTTCATACGTTGGCCAGAGGGGGAGTACTTCACATTTTTACACACACGTTATTTCATATGTTGACCAGAGGGGGAGCAGTTTTAAAAGAGACGCGGTCAATTTGATACATCCCTCCTTTTTGAGACCACCCTCATTTTGATAGATGTCACCACCAGGGGTGCAAATGAGATCTCTATGTTTTTGTTTTTTTTGTAATGTGCTTAAGGCCGGTGATGAAGGAGTCAGGGACCACGGATGGCCCCTGTGCCGCACTTTGGGCAACCCAGCTGTAGAAGCTAACTGTTAATGGCCACTATAATCTTGTGACGGGGGACGGTGTGGCGCGGTTGGGAGAGTGGCCGTGCCAGCAACCAGAGGGTTCCTGGTTCGATCCCCACCTACTACCAAACTCGTCACATCCGCTGTGTCCTTGAGCAAGACACTTCACCCTTGCTCCTGATGGGTGGTGGTTAGCTGCCTTGCATGGGAGCTCCCGCCATCAGTGTGTGAATGTGTGTGTGAATGTGTGTGTGAATGGGTGAATGTGGAAATAGTGTCAAAGTGCTTTGAGTACCTTGAAGGTAGAAAAGCGCTATACAAGTATAACCCATTTACCATTTAGTCTTAGTAGCGTAGTGTATTTGTTCATCCTATGGTCACATATGGGACGCGGGTTGTCTTATGTCAGCTAAGAAAGTCGTAAAATCAGCCTTTCACCTTGCGGGTTTTACCGGGGATGAATGGGGAAGTCCTTTAGCTGCAGTCTTGTTTTATCATATATCATATGCCTTTAATTGGCAACACTAAATCGGCCCTAGTGTGTGAATCCCAAGTCATACCAAAGACGAGTCATACCAAAGACTATAAAAATGGGACCCATTACCTCCCTGCTTGGCACTCAGCATCAAGGGTTGGAATCGGGGGTTAAATCACAAAAATGATTCCCGAGCGTGGCCAGCGCTGCTGCTTACTGCTCCCCTCACCTCCCAGGGGGTGATAAAGGGTGATGGGTCAAATGCAGAGAATAATTTCGGCACGTCTAGTGTGTGTGTGACAATCATTGGCAATTTAACTTTAACTTTGAATGTGTCTGTGAATGTTGTCTGTCTCTGTGTTGGCCCTGTGACGAGGTGGCGACTTGTCCAAAGTGTATCCCTCCTTCCGCCCGATTGTATCTGAGATAGGCTCCAGCACCCACCGCGGCCCCAAAAGGGATAAGCGGTAGAAAATGGATGGATGATTATGCCTTTGCACCTGTCAATGTTTACTTTTGTACGCACACTAAATCAACAAAAAAATCCTGACTTTGGAGCAATATTCACGGACTCTAGTATTTGGCTCTCTATTACAGTGTTTTTCAACCACTGTGCCGCGGCACACTAGTGTGCCGTGAGATACAGTCTGGTGTGCCGTGGGAGGTCATCTCATTTCACCTATTTGGGTTAAAAATATTTTTTGCAAACCAGTAATTATAGTCTGCAAATGTGTTGTTGTTGAGTGTCGGTGCTGTCTAAAGTAACCGTGTAATACTCTTCCATATCAGTAGGTGGCAGCCGGTAGCTAATTGCTTTGTAGATGTCGGAAACAGCGGGAGGCAGTGTGCAGGTAAAAAGGTATCTAATGCTTAAACCAAAAATAAACAGTGAGTAAGTGCCCCTAAGAAAAGGCATTGAAGCTTAGGGAAGGCTATGCAGAACGAAACTAAAACGGAACTGGCTACAAAGTAAACAAAAACAGAATGCTGGACGATAGCAAAGACTTACTGTGGAGCAAAGACGGCGTCCACAAAGTACATCCGAACATGACATGACAATCAACAATGTCCCCACAAAAAAGGATAAAAACAACTGAAATATTCTTGATTGCTAAAACAAAGTAGATGCGGGAAATATCGCTCAAAGGAAGACATGAAACTGTTACAGGAAAATACCAAAAAAAGAGAAAAAGCCACCAAAATAGGAGCGCGAGACAAGAAGTAAAACACTACACACAGGAAAACAGCAAAAAAGTCCAAATAAGTCAGGGCGTGATGTGACAGGTGGTGACAGTACACCTACTTTGAGACAAGAGCTATAGTCATGCATGCTTGGTTATGCTTTAGTCATATCCAACAATTGGATACGACTTTTTACTGTCAACTGAGTTTCGTTTTTTAATGATTTCTGCTGGTGGTGTGCCTCCGCATTTTTTCAATGCAGAAAATGTGCCTTGGCTCAAAAAAGGTTGAAAAACACTGCTCTATTAGAAGCAATGGTTTTCCGTATCGGGACCATGATTTCGGTCCTTACTTGTTCACGCCTCCTCATATGGAAGCTACTTTTCCCTGTTGATGTCTCAAGAAGGGCAGAAATACAAGCACACGCACACAATGTGGCAAAATAGCATGCATCATTCAGTTTTGTAATCAGTGCTCAGCCAGTATGTTTGTCTAATGATCCGTAATACATTAGCAAGCACGGGATTGAGTTTCTCGGGGGGGGTGGAAGGACCTGGACATTAAATTGCATTCAGAGGAACGCGCAAACACGAGCTCTGGAGGTTTACCGACACCCGCACCTGCACAAATCTGTCACAGGTGGCACGGCGAGTAATGAGAGCGCTGCTGATTACACCAGGGGCCGTCGGTGGACTCCTGGATTCACGAGCGATGAATCATCAGCTCAGTCGTTCTAAACAGCCACGAACACGGGCTAACACTTTTACGCTTTGCCAATTTGTTTCGTCAGTCTGCGACCCCGAGTCACCGTGAGTGGCGACGCACGGAAGACTGGAGATTGACGTTTAATTGAAAGAGAGGGGAGCTGTTTAACGAGGCAGCGGTGATTACGCACGCCTCGGAATTTGTGTCCATACATCCCGCCATAAAACTACATTGCCCCTCCTTGTACGCAGACAGAGAGATTCATCTCAAATGTTACCGCAAATGTATCCCTAGCCACTTCCTGTTCCGTCACTGATAAGGATATAATGGCAAATACGTGAATTGCCTACACTTTGAACCTTGCCGTTTATAAAACGGTGCGGCTAATTTGTGTTTTTCTTCAAGGACGACCATAATAAAATAGTTTAAAAAAAACTAAAAAAGGGCAAAGACACTTCCCGGGCGCGGCCACCGCTGCTTCTCACTGCTCCCCTCACCTCCCATGGGGTGATCAAGGGTGATGGGTGAAATGCAGAGAATAATTTCGCCACACCTAGTGTGTGTGTGTGTGTGTGACAATCATTGGTACTTAAAAGGCGTGTTATTGTTTGTGCTATGGCGCCATCTTTTGGGGCGGTATAGCTCGTTTGGTAGAGTGGCCGTGCCAGCTACTTGAGGGTTCCAGGTTCGATCCCCGCTTCCGCCATCCTAGTCGCTGCCGTTGTGTCTTTGGGCAAGACACTTTACCCACCTGCTCCCAGTGCCATCCACACTGGTTTAAATGTAACTTAGATATTGGTTTTTACTATGTAAAAGCGCTTTGAGTCACAAGAGAAAAGCACTATAAAAATATAATTCTCTTCACTTCACTTTTAGACGAGTTTTCTCACTGCATGCGCTGCGACGCTAGTGCTTTTTTTGTCAAGCTCTGAACCGGAAGTGGAAGTGCCGTTCGGTCTTCTGGTGTCCATAGCGTTTCTACTCGTGTGTATTCTTCGTTCATTACTCCAAGCAACGTTTGTGAGTTTTACAATATATCTAAAACAATTCTCACTTACTAAACCGTCCCATGTGGGATGTCTGTTGGAGTTTTTTTCATGCATATTTGTACGTGCTATCATAATGTAATGAATGTAATGACTGATTTATCGTGATTGAATATTAATAGTTTGACAGCTCTAATATATACATACTAGTGTTGTCCTGATCACAATATTTTGGTACCAGTACCAAAATTTATTTCGATACTTTTCTGAATAAAGGGTACCACAATAAATGTCATTATTGACTTTATTTTAACAAAAAAAAATCTTACAGTACATGAAACATATGTTTATTATTGTAATTTAGTCCTTAAATAAAATAGTGAACATACTAGACAACTTGTCTTTTAGTAGTAAGTAAACAAACAAAGACTCCTAATTAGTCTGCTGACGTATGCAGTAACATATTGTGTCATTTATACACCTATTATTTTGTACACATTATAAGGGACGAACTGTAAAAATGGATTATTAATCTACTTGTTCATTTACTGTTAATATCTGCTTATTTTCTGTTTTAACATGTTCTATCTACACTTCTGTTAAAAGGTAATAATCACTTATTCTTCTCTTCTTTCATACTTTACATTAGTTTTGGATGATACCACACATTTAGGTATCGATCCAATACCAAGTAGTTACAGGATCATACATTGGTCATATTCAAAGTCCTCATGTGTCCAGGGATGTATTTACTGAGTATGAATTTTAAAAAAAATGAAAAAAGATTTTGTGATGCTAAAAAATATATCTTTATTCATAGTAGTATTGACTAGATATGCTCTTGTACTTGGTATCATTACAGTGGATGTCAAGTGTAGATCCACCCATGGCATTTGTTTACATTGTGATGCCGGTGAGCTATCGTAGTGAAGCATGTTTAGCTATTCCTCGTCCTGCAGTGATAATAATACTTGTCAGAAACGTACTTTATTTGTCGCCATGGAGACAAGGATTAGTGACTTAGAAGTAGCTAAAACACTGCCGACTGTGGAAGGATGTTAGCCGCTAGCTGCTTAAAGCACCCCTTCCTGAGGGTGTTTCAGTGTTATAACTTCACCTTTATCTTTACTTTTTACACCAAAATGCGTCCATTCTCCCTTTTCTGTCTACACACTGTGTCTGCTTGTAAGTACTCTGTGTGTGTGCGCTACCGAAACATGCTCCTCTGCTCGTAAAACCAGCAATGTCACAACGTGATGACGGGGGGCTGGTATTTTTTGGAGGCGGTATAGTACCGAATATGATGCATTAGAATCGCGCTACTATACGCTGTATACCGTACAACCCTAATATATATACACAAATATATGTGTGTGTGTGTGATGTGTTAATCCACTAATGGTGACAAACTAGCTGGTGATGTTCTTGTTATAATTTCTGGTTTGAAAAATACAATTTTGAGCAAGTTGCAAACACCCCCTTTAAATAGTCATGAGGATAAATGTTCTGGAGACAGCAATAGTAAGCGGTTATGCAACCTTGAAGAGACGTGACCGTGAAGAAAAGCACAGCTGCACGTCTTCATACAGATGTGATGCACAGAGGGCTCTTGTCGCTTCTTTAAGCCTCCACTTTCCATTATACTTCAAGCTGGTTTCTGTGCTTTACCTTCCTCTCAGCAGCCCTTTCCTGTCTCTCAGGGATATATATATATATATATATATATATATATATATATATATATATATATATATATATATATATATATATATGTGTGTGTGTGTGTATGACCTGTGTGTGTGTGTGTATGACTTATGCATGCACTTGTGTGCCGCTACCACCTCGCTGCCATGTGCAGTGTGTGTGCAGGCACGCCTAGAGCTGCTGCGTCTCCTTGATTTGTGTACAGTCAGAACCCATTAGGTCGAGAGATGGTGTGTGTGTGTGTGTGTGTGTTCTTGTATCTCTACCCTTCTTGAGACATCAACAAGGAAAAATACCTTCCATATGAGGATTGGGGAACAAGTGATGACATAAATCATGGACCCAATAACATTGCATCTAATAGAGAATGTCTCATTTGCACCCCTGCTGGTCAAATCTGTCAAAATGAGGGTGGTCCCAAAAAGGAGGGATTTTTAAAATTTACTGTGTGTTGCTTTTAAAAGTGCTCCCTCTCTGGTCAACATATGAAATAACAAATGTGTGTAAAAATTTGAAGTGCTCCTCCTCTGGTCAACATATGTAATAACGAGTGCGTGTAAGACATTGAAATGCACCCAAAAATGGCCAAAAATAATTTTTTAAAAAATAGAATAAATATGTATATAGAGCAGTGGTTCTCAAACTTTTTTTGTCATCCTCCACTTTGGACAAGGGGGAGTTTTCAAGCCCCACCTGCCCCCATCGCCCCAACAGAACGCTAATGCCAAGCTTAACATTTTCTAATTTATTGAACATCAAGTAACATCAAGTTGTATACATTCAAAATCAATAACATAAAATAACATCATGTTCAATAATAAATAAAATAACTGTGCAGCTGTGGTATAACTTGCATCAAGTTCAATATCAAATAAAATAACTTGCATCAAGTTCAATAATAAATCAAAAAAAGTGTTATAACTTGCATCAAGTTCAATAATAAATCAAATAATAGTGTTATAACTTGCATCAAGTTCAATAATAAATCAAAAAAAGTGTTATAACTTGCATCAAGTTCAATAATAAATCAAATAATAGTGTTATAACTTGCATCAAGTTCAATAATAAATCAAATAAAAGTGTTATAACTTGCATCAAGTTCAATAATAAATCAAATAAAAGTGTTATAACTTGCATCAAGTTCAATAACAAATCAAATAAGTGTTATAACTTGCATCAAGTTCAATAATAAATCAAATAAAAGTGTTATAACTTGCATCAAGTTCAATAATAAATCAAATAAAAGTGTTATAACTTGCATCAAGTTCAATAATAAATCAAATAAAAGTGTTATAACTTGCATCAAGTTCAATAATAAATCAAATAAAAGTGTTATAACTTGCATCAAGTTCAATAATAAATCAAATAAAAGTGTTATAACTTGCATCAAGTTCAATAATAAATCAAATAAAAGTGTTATAACTTGCATCAAGTTCAATAACAAATCAAATAAAAGTGTTATAACTTCCATCAAGTTCAATAATAAATCAAATAAAAGTGTTATAACTTGCATCAAGTTCAATAATAAATAAAAATAAAAGTGCCACTTTGCAATCTTCGCAAAAAAAAAAGGAGGAGCTAATGCATTTGGCAAGACAGGGCAAGTGAACATGAGTTTTACAGTACTCCAGCATTAGTGGCTGCAATGAGCCTGTTTTGCACTGCACAGCTTTTCAAATCGGGGTTGCAGGCATGACACTGCCACTGTTAAAACCTCATGTTAGGGGCTGAGCTGCCTTGATGCGAGTGCTTCCCGGTGAATGACACAGTGTGTCCAATGCGCATTTGGCGCAACCCTCTTTATTAGAGCCTGCAGCCCGTTTCTTTACCCTGCCATGGTCTGTGCGCCATCAGTGCAAAAGCCCACACAGTTTTCCCATTTAAGGTTGTGTTCTTTGAGGAAACTGTCCATTATATTGAACAGCTCATCAGCATTGGCTCTATTTTTTATGTATTTGCAAAACAGCAAATCCTCGCACAGTGACTCGCCATTCTCAAAGCTTCCGCTTAGCCCCGCCCCCATTAGTTACTGTTGCTATGTCTGTCAAACTTTCGCTCCTACCTAGAAATTTAAAGCCTACAGGAAAAATAAGTAATTTACATTTATTTATATAGCGGATTTTACAGACAGAATCACAAAGTGATTTACAGTGTGTATAGAAAATGAAAGCATAGTAAAAAAAAAAATCTAAGAATATAATTGAAAAAAAAAAAAAAAATTAAAGTGAAATTTTCCTCCCGTTCCTCGTCATGTCTCTATTCCCCACCAGTGGGGCGCGCCCCACACTTTGAGAAACGCTGATATAGAGATTTACTGTAATAACTTGAAATAAAAAAACAAAAAATTCTAAAAATACAAAAATAAATTAAAAGCAGTGTTTTTCTCACATTATGTCGACTTTAATCTTGTAAAATTGGGAACAATTTCTCATATTCTTTCTGTTTCTGTAATATTGCAATATTTTCTCGTAAAATTATTACTTTTTAATGCAAAATGGTGACATTTTTCATATCAAATTCGGACTTTTATCACAATATTGCAATGTTTTTGTTGTTGTAAAATGGTGACATTTTGGGAGTAAAATTATGACTTGTCATAATTTTGCCAAGTAGAATTAGGATTACTATTATAATATTGCCAACATTTTTAAGATTTCTTATAAATGTTGACTTTTTTGAGTAAAATGACTCTTTTCATAAAATTGCCAACATTTTAAGCTATTCTTGTAAAATTACGACTGTTATTGAGTAAAATTCCAACTTATTGTAATGTTGCACAAATGATCAGTTTTTCTTGTAAACTTTTGACTTTTGTTGAGTAAAATGACGACTTTTATTATAATACTGCCAAAATTCTAAGCTTTTCTGGTGAAATTCTAATTAATTTTTCACAAAACGCTTTTTTATATTTGCATAGTATGTATATATTATTAATGTTGTAAATACAAATCTTTATATATCTAGAAAGGCTGGTTCTGAAGAGGTAGGCATTATTCTCAGGTCTCAAGAAGGCAACATATACAAGACTGTCTGTCTGTGTGTGTGTGTGTGTGTGTGTGTGTGTGTGTGTGTGTGTGTGTGTGTGTGTGTGTGTGTGTGTGTGTGTGTGTGTGTGTGTGTGTGTGTGTGTGTGTGTGTGTGTGTGTGTGTGTGTGTGTGTGTGTGTGTGTGTGTGTGTGTGTGTGTGTCCAGCCGAAGAAGCAGATTTGAAGCGGGTCATGTGAAGGCCAACAGTTTGAATATCACACACTGAATGAGATTTGTGTGTTTGTTGGGCAAAAGGCAAGACAACAAACAGGAGCTCCCGTGGCGATAAATCTTGGCTGATAGTAAGATGAGACACTCATTGTAGGTCAAGAGATCACCTCCACCCTCCTCCCGCTACTGCCGGCTTGCACCGGAAAGAGGCTTAGTGAAATTAATTAAG
>NC_084750.1:44082626-44200126 GCF_033978785.1 Entelurus aequoreus
GGCATCATGCAACTGCGTGAGACATCAGGCGACTGCGTGAGACATCAGGCGACTGCGTGAGACATCATGCGACTATGTGAGACATCATGCAACTACATAAGACATGTGAGACATCATGCGACTATGTGAGACATCATGCAACTACATAAGACATCATGTGAGACATCATGCGACTACGTGAGGCATCATGCGACTGCGTGAGACATCATGTGAGACATCGTGAGACATCATGTGAGACATCATGCGACTACGTGAGGCATCATGCGACTGCGTGAGACATCATGTGACTACGTCAGACATCATGTGACTACGTCAGACATCATGTGACTACGTCAGACATCATGTGACTACGTCAGACATCATGTGACTACGTCAGATATGCGACTGCGTGAGACACCATGCGACCACGTGAGACATCCAGTGACTGCGTGAGACACCATGCGACCACGTGAGACATGTGACTACGTAAGACATCATGTGACTGCACTCTGAGGTAACTGAAGGCAATCCTCCCTCGCCTATTAGTGCATGCTCTCCACACGCCCGCCATGATTGCCCTCCAGGTAGTCTTCTACTCGCCACTTTTACAGGTCAGCCTCCACAGGCAGGGTGTGTTTACGTCGCAGGGATGTGTTTACGTCGCAGGGATGTGTTTACGTCGCGGGGAGTGAGCGATGCGCTGCAGACACCAATCAGCTGATGTCTTGTATTTTCTCTCTCTCTCTCTCTCTCTCTCACACAGACTGAGCGAAAACTCCAACGCTGGCTGTTTCCACCCACAAAAACATGGCGCACCGTTTCCTGATGAGCCCGTGGTAAGTAGCGCTTAGCTGGTGCCACCTTTTTATAAATCCCCGCTTCCTGTGATGTCCTTGATACTCATCCCCCGGAGAAGTGTGGGAGTGGGCCCGCTGGGAACTCTCAGGGATTAGCCTGCAGTCAGTGAAGGAGCCTCAAGGAAGTGCATGCCACTCACTGCCTGTCGCAGGGGCCCACTTATTGAGGGCCACTCACAAATATGGTCGGCCTCAGAGGGCCACATGTAACAGTCAATATACATGAATGCAAACATATAGGAGGCAACTGTGTGATTATAATATGTTTTACAAATTGATGGATAACTTGCTTAGCAGATGTTTTATTTATTTTTGAATAAATGATGTGGCAGGCCAAATAATTATGTGATGGGCTACATTTAATTGGACTAACAGTCCACAATAAAATGACGTGGAGGGCCATTAAAATGATGTGCCGGTCCACATTTGAATGATGTGGCGTGAAATTTTGAAATTATGGGGCAGGCCACTTTTTAATGGAGTGACGATCCAAAATTATGTGGCGGACCACGATACAAAAATATATATCGCAGGTCACATCCAATAATGTGGCTGGCCACATTAGAACGATCTGATGGGGCACTTCAAAATGACATGTCGGGCCACATAAAATGACGTGACGGGCCACCCTTGAATGATGTGGCAGGCCAAATAATTATGTGATTGGCTACATTCAATTGGACTGACAGTCCACAATAAAATGATGTGGCAGACCATTAAAGAATATGGCGGGCCATTAAAATGATGTGGCGGTCCACGTTTGAATGATGTGGCGTGCTACTTTGAAATTATGGGACATGCCACTTTTAAATGGAGTGACGATCCAAAGCTGTGTGGCGGACCACGATAAAAAGATATATATTGCAGGTCACTTTAAATAATGTGGCTGGCCACATTAGAACGATCTGATTGGGCACTTCAAAATGATATGGCAGGCCACATAAAATGGACTGGCAGGCCTAGTTCAAGATGTGGCTGATCACATAAATGATGCGGCGGACCACAAGAAAAATGATGGGACAAGTCACTTTTAAACGAAGTGACAATCCAAAACGATGTGGTGGACCAAAATAAAAAAATAGAGTGGGTCACTTTAAAATGTGGCGGACCCTATAAAGTGATGTGGTGGGCCACATAAAATGATATGGTGGGTCACATAAAATAATTTGTCAGGCTTAATTAAAGATGTGACATGGCGGCCCACATTTGAATGTGGCGGCCTGCCACGTTCAAATGATGGTATGAGCCACGTATAATTGGACGTCCACAAAAATGAAGTGGCTGGGAACACTAAAATGCGGCGTGCCACATGAAAATGATGGGATGTCTAAATGGAGTGGCGGTCCAAAGTGATGTGGCGGCGGGGCGGTGAGTTTGACAGCTGCAGCATCTTCAGTGTGTGTGCCACTTTCATTCCCAAGCGCCGCTGAAACGCTGCGCGATATACGAGGTCAGAGGTCAAGGTCGACACAATGTTGATGAAGATGGAAGAAAAGCGCGTCAGACATGTTGGAGCTGGCACGCCAATAAATTGAAAAATAGCAGGCGGGGCCGACTGGCCTGAGGTTGTGCTGCTATTCTTAGACATAAGTCTCCTTTTTCCTCCCTTCTTCAAACAAGAAACCTTTTGTGGCGTCAAAGAAAGACAATCTGGAGTCTGGTGTGTTCTTTCATTCATTCAAGTTCACTTACAGGCCAGCAGCATCCTAGTAGTCAACAACAACATCCTAGTCGTCGTCGTCAACAACAACATCCTAGTCGTCGTCGTCAACAACAACATCCTAGTCGTCGTCGTCAACAACAACATCCTAGTCGTCGTCGTCAACAACAACATCCTAGTCGTCGTCGTCAACAACATCCTAGTCGTCGTCGTCAACAACATCCTAGTCGTCGTCGTCAACAACATCCTAGTCGTCGTCGTCAACAACATCCTCTTCGTCGTCAACAACATCCTCGTCAACATCCTCGTCAACATTCTAGTCGCCGTCAACAACATCCTTGTCGTCAACAGCAACATCCTCGTCGTCAACATCCTAGTCGTCGTCAACAACATCCTCGTCGTCAACAGCAACATCCTCGTCGTCAACAGCAACATCCTCGTCGTCAACATTCTAGTCAATATCCTCGTCAACATCCTATTCAAAAACATCCTAGTCAACATTCTACTCAACAGCAACATCCTCATCAACAACATTCTAGTCAACAACATTCTAGTCAACAACACAACATTGACACATCGCTGACATGCTTGTCATGAATATGAAACTCATCAAATTTTCATTTGTGATTCACAAGTACACACACACACATACATATCCACATATATACACACACATACTGTATGTATACACACTTATACATTACTTGCTTAGGCGGTCCATCGTAATCGAAGATGACGTAGCTTCCATTTTGTTGCTCTGGTCAGTGGCTATCGTTGCTGACGACGATGCCACTCCATATGACTATGAAGTCCGATCCTGGAACCACACGTCCTGCCACAGTGGGGACATGTCAGGCCTGGATCAGGGGGCTGGGATGGTTCTGGAACTGCATGGTGGTGTCTTCGCCTCCGCTGATCCCTCCGGTGTTGGTTCCGACACTCCTCCAGATACATGACCCTGTCATGGCATAGCGAGCGCCACAGCGATCGATTGGCTGCAGCTGTCTCAAGTTCGTAGGGTTTGATGTTGCACCTCTTCAATATCCCTTTCAGTTGGTCTTTGTACCGCAGCTTTTGTCCTCCGGGCTTTCTGCTGGCTAAAAGGAGCTGACCATAAAGCATCTGACGAGGCAACCGGTGTCCTGGCATCCGGATGGTGTGACCAACCCACCGGAGTTGTCGCTGTGCCAGGGTGGCCTCTATGCTTATGGACTCAGTGCGCTGTAAGATGTCCGTATGAGGAACTCGATCCTGCCATGTGATGCCAAGAATGCGTTGGAGACATCTGATGTTAAGTGCATCAAGGCAGCGGATGTGTCTGCGGTATATTGTCCAGGCTTCTGACCCATACAGCAGAGTTGAAACACACACCGCCCTGCAGACAGACACTTTCGTTGAGGTTCGAAGGTGGTTGTTTTCAAACACCCGGGAGCGCAGTCTTCCAAAGGCAGAGGAGGCTGAGTTGATACGAGCCTGGATGTCATCATCGATCTGGCATGTTGGGGTCAGAGTACTGCCGAGGTAGCAAAACTGCTCAACGAGTTTGAGGGGTGTGCCGCTGATGGTAAAGACAGGGGGTGTAGGGGATGGGGACCTCTCCTGGATGAGAACCTCTGTTTTCTGGATGTTGATCACCAGACTTAGTGAGCGGTAGACTGATGACATGGTGTCTAGTGCATGCTGCATGGCATCAGGAGTGTGGGCGAGGAGTGCGCAGTCGTCTGCATATTGCAGCTCCTGGATGTTGGTGCCTGCCATCTACGTCTTTGCCTGTAGGCGCCGGATATTGAATAGGCTCCCATCCAGGCGAAACTCGATGGAGACACCACTATGCTTTGTGATGGACTGGCGGAATAGGAGTGTGGCTGCTGCCAGGAAAAGATTGAAGATCGCTGGGGCCATAATTTCCCACGGCACACCAGACAATATCTCACAGAGTGTGCCGCGGCACAGTGGTTAAAAATCACTGCTGTACAGTAAAGAAGACATGAAGGGCGTGTGATGAAGCAGACAGAAAAAGCCAGCCTGCAGGAAACAAGTCAATTGTGTTTCCCTGTTGTTCAGTGCAGCTTATCAGTTGGAGATAACGGAATTAGCTTGGAAATTGTTTTCTCCCTCTGTTGCCATCCTGTGTGGGTTTTCTTTCTTCCAAAGAAATGGTCAAGTTGTTTGCAATTCACACTGTAAAGTTTTTTTTTATTAATTTTTTTCCCCAGGTCAAATTTTGCAGCCACAAATGAAAGCAATATATTGTTGTCAAAAAAACAACAACAAAAACCTACTTTTGCAATAGCACAACAAAGATAGCGGTGTAATAAATGTGTTTGCCACTTGAGCTCAGCCTGAAGCTGCAGTGATGTTATATTTGTTTTACTATTAATGCGTTTGCCAGAGCAAAACCTTCCAAGAATATTTACCTAAAAATATGTTTTGTCTGCGCTTGGACTTGTCGCCTTTCAGTAAACTTATCAGATGCACTCGGTGTGTGCATCCAAGCGTCAAATCAATTAGCTTTGCATAAAAATGGAGGTTTGCCATTTGCATAAAAGCAGACAAAAAAAAGCTCCATTCTTAATTCAAAAAAATTAATAAAAAATCATCCGTTCTTCCAGAATTAGGCTTTTTATTTGTATTTTTTTCCCGTCTATGCCTGATTTCATGGCTTCATTTTTCACAAAATTGCAGTGAACAAAGCTATCAATAATTTCAAGTATTATATTTGTTTTGAAGAGCCTTTTATTTACTGTGTAAATATGTTTGTTGTATCTCCATTTCAATTTTGAGTCAGTTTGTAAAACAGGCATTCTGACTGAAGCGAGAAAAGAAAACTAGCTGGTCATTTCTGTGTCCTTTACAGCAGTGTTTCTTAACTATAGGGCCGGGGGCCGCCAAAAAATATGTTTCTTTGCTGCGGTCCTCAGTTGTAATACACTTTTCCACCACGGGTGGCAGTAATAATAATCTTAAACTAACAGAAGAAGTCTGGAGGGAAAGACGGAGAGAAGTTTGTTCAGCACAAAAATTATGACTAAAGTGTTGAAGCTTTATTGTAATTTGCACTTTAATTTTATTGACAGTTAAGTTGATCAATATATTAATTCAGAATATATATTTTAGCACAACACAATTGTATGTCAAATAATTTTTTATCAGTTATTTATTAGTCCTTTCTTATGCAGCATATGTGATTAGTATTTATTTAATCTAATCAGTCTGACCTAAGCCTAAGGTTAATGTTTTGAATAAAGAATACATTTTGTGATTAACACATGCTTTCATATCATTTGACAAAGTTTTAAACAGAGTAGGTTAAATATAAATTTAATACCATTAAAATCAAGAGTAAGATGACTAATTCAGTGTTAATATTTAACATAACACCACTTTAACTTATGGGTTATGAAAAATTGGGCCCTGAGGTCCAAAAGGTTAGGAACGCCTGCCTTAGAGGACCAAATAATCTGCCTCAAATCCGTTATTTTACCAGTGTGCTTTTTTTTATTTTAGACGTCTGACTTTACCGCCACCCAGTGTAGGGATAGGTGCCGAATTCCGAATTCGGTACTTTTATAGGTACTGTACAGAGTCCGTCAGTACTACCAGGTTACCAAACGATACCATGCTTGGATTCCTTTGTTGTATGTGACGTCATGTCCAGTTGCAAACTGGGCACCGCCTCAATCACTTGGCGGGCAAACAAGCACTCATCCCGACTGCCTCCAAGTAACTTTCCATGCCAACAAAGTCAATGAATCAATCAAAGTTGACTTATATAGCCCTAAATCGCAAGTGTCTCAAAGGGCTGCACAAGCCACAATCTCGGTTCAGAGCCCACGTAAGGGCAAGAAAAACTTAGAACCCAGTGGGATGTCAATGTGAATGACTATGAGAAACCTTGGAGAGGACCGCCCCCCTCTAGGGGAGACCGGATGCAATGGACATCGAGTGGGTCTAGCATACTATTTTGAAAGTCCAGTCCATAGTGGATCTAACATAATAGTGAGAGTCCAGTCCTTAGTGGATCCAACATAATAGTGAGAGTCCAGTCCTTAGTGGATCCAACATAATAGTGAGAGTCCAGTCCTTAGTGGATCTAACATAATAATGAGAGTCCAGTCCATAGTGGATCTAACATAATAGTGTGAGAGTCCAGTCCATAGTGGATCTAACATAATAGTGTGAGAGTCCAGTCCATAGTGGATCTAACATAATAGTGTGAGAGTCCAGTCCATAGTGGATCTAACATAATAGTGTGGGAGTCCAGTCCATAGTGGATCTAACATAATAGTGTGAGAGTCCAGTCCATAGTGGATCTAACATAATAGTGTGAGTGTCCAGTCCATAGTGGATCTAACATAATAGTGTGAGAGTCCAGTCCATAGTGGATATAACATAATAGTGAGAGTCCAGTCCATAGTGGATCTAACATAGTAGTGTGAGAGTCCAGTCCATAGTGGATCTAACATAGTAGTGTGAGAGTCCAGTCCATAGTGGATCTAACATAATAGTGAGAGTCCAGTCCATAGTGGATCTAACATAATAGTGAGAGTCCAGTCCATAGTGGATCTAACATAATAGTGTGGGAGTCCAGTCCATAGTGGATCTAACATAATAGTGAGAGAGTCCAGTCCATAGTGGATATAACATAATAGTGTGAAAGTCCAGTCCATAGTGGATCTAACATAATTGTGAGAGTCCAGTCCGTAGTGGATATAACATAATAGTGAGAGTCCAGTCCATAGTGGATCTAACATAGTAGTGTGAGAGTCCAGTCCATAGTGGATCTAACATAATAGTGAGAGTCCAGTCCATAGTGGATCTAACATAATAGTGAGAGTCCAGTCCATAGTGGATCTAACATAATAGTGAGAGTCCAGTCCATAGTGGATCCAACATAATAGTGTGGGAGTCCAGTCCATAGTGGATCTAACATAATAGTGTGAGAGTCCAGTCCATAGTGGATCTAACATAATGGCGTGAGAGCCCAATCCATAGTGGATCTAACATAATAATGAGAGCCCAGTCCATAGTGGATCTAACATTAATAGTGAGAGTCCAGTCCATAGTGGATCTAACATAATAGTGAGAGTCCAGTCCATAGTGGATCTAACATAATAATGAGAGTCCAGTCCATAGTGGATCTAACATAATGGCGTGAGAGCCCAATCCATAGTGGATCTAACATAATAATGAGAGTCCAGTCCATAGTGGATCTAACATTAATAGTGAGAGTCCAGTCCATAGTGGATCTAACATAATAGTGAGAGTCCAGTCCATAGTGGATCTAACATAATAATGTGAGAGTCCAGTCCATAGTGGATCTAACATAATGTGAGAGTCCAGTCCATAGAGTCCAGAGTCCATAGTGGGGCCAGCAGGAGACGGGTCAGCAGCGCAGAGATGTCCCCAACCGACGCACAGGAGAGCGGTCCACCCCGGGTCCCGACTCTGGACAGCCAGCAAAGAAAAGAAAAGAAACGGCAGATCAACTGGTCTAAAAAGGGGGTCTATTTAAAGGCTAGAGTATACAAATGAGTTTTAAGATGGGACTTAAAAGTAAGTAGAAGGTGTTGAATGACCAGACGGAGGGAAATACTTTATAGAGTGATGGTGTTTATTCTCAACTCGCTGGTACAGCTGTCAGTCGTACTGGTTGATCTCACAGCATATATAGAAAAGAACCGGCTTGCGCATGCGCAGTACACAATAACAAATACGGTGGCTGCCAAGGTACAATATACTAAGAGAGCATTACGTGAATGCTCTACAGAAGGTGCTCAAAAGTACAAAATGCTCTAGCTTGATGCTAATTCGTATTGTATTTCTCATAGACAAGTTTAAGATTAATTAGCATCAGTGATTTTACATGACAATTCCAACACCTCCCACATCAGTGCAAGAAAAACTCAAACCAATATATGCTGTTCGGTTGCAAAAAAAATATTTGTTTTTCCAATACTCCATCTCGTCTTCTATCTGTGACTCTCTCTCCTGTCCCCCTCGCTCATGATGATTTATGGATATCTTTTATCAGGGTTGAAGTGAGAGCTCATCTTTTCTCAACTCCTCCAGTCCCATCAGCATCGAGTGGGTGTAACAGGACAAAGAGGGGAGAGAAAAAAAAAAAAAAGGGAGGTGCAGGAGGGGAAAAGAGGGAGGCACCGACGAGCTCAGCCTTCATGTGCTTTAATCAAAGCCATCCATCAGGCCTGGATAATTAGACATGGAGCTCATGACCACGGCCCATCGCTTACAAGCGACACACACTCCTGCACACTTTTCTTTGTCTGCCAATAAAGAAGGAACTGTCTGTTTCTCCATGGTGACAACGAGTGGTCAGTCGGGCCAATTAAAAGGTGGGATTAACACTGCGGCTCCATTTGAAGCCATTGCAGTAAATGTCAAATTAAAGCCGTGTCTTGTTTAATTTTACAACCTCCAGTGCAACCGAGGCGAAAAATAACGACGCACATGAAGAAATGTATAGGTTGCAGAGCAGTTGTGGACAAATCCCCTACATAAAAGCAAGATATTTAGACTAATTTGGTGTTAAAGCAAATGTAATATATATTCCATTAGGACAGTCCAAAAAGTGCTTCTTAAAGTCATTCAAAAAAATCATTGCAAACTGTTGCATTAATTGTTGTTTCGTAGGTTAAAGTGTTTTAAATCAACCCATCAATCAAAGTTTACTTATATAGCCCTAAATCACAAGCGTCTCAAAGGGCTGCACAAGCCACAACGACATCCTGGGCTCAGATCCCACATCAGGGCAAGGAAAAACTCACAACCCAATGGGATGACAATGAGAAACCTTGGAGGGGACCGCGGATGTGGGGACCCCCTGGGGGACCGGTGCAATGGACGTGGAGTGGATCTAGCATAATATTGTGAGAGTCCAGTCCATAGTGGATCTAACATAATAGTGTGAGAGTCCAGTCCATAGTGGATCTAGCATAATATTGTGAGAGTCCAGTCCATAGTGGATCTAACATAATAGTGTGAGAGTCCAGTCCATAGTGGATCTAACATTATAGTGTGAGAGTCCAGTCCATAGTGGATCTAACATAATATTGTGAGAGTCCAGTCCATAGTGGATCTAACATAATAGTGTGAGAGTCCAGTCCATAGTGGATCTAACATAATATTGTGAGAGTCCAGTCCATAGTGGATCTAACATAATAGTGTGAGAGTCCAGTCCATAGTGGATCTAACATAATATTGTGAGAGTCCAGTCCATAGTGGATCTAACATAATATTGTGAGAGTCCAGTCCATAGTGGATCTAACATAATATTGTGAGAGTCCAGTCCATAGTGGATCTAACATAATAGTGTGAGAGTCCAGTCCATAGTGGATCTAACATAATATTGTGAGAGTCCAGTCCATAGTGGATCTAACATAATATTGTGAGAGTCCAGTCCATAGTGAATCTAAAATAATATTGTGAGAGTCCAGTCCATAGTGGATCTAGCATAATATTGTGAGAGTCCAGTCCATAGTGGATCTAACATAATAGTGAGAGTCCAGTCCATAGTGGATCTAACATAATAGTGTGAGAGTCCAGTCCATAGTGGATCTAACATAATAGTGTGAGAGTCCAGTCCATAGTGGATCTAACATAGTAGTGTGAGAGTCCAGTCCATAGTGAATCGCTATGGAAGTGAATCGCTAAAGACAGCTAATGACAGCTAAAGAAACTTAAGTCTACTAAAGTCTACTAACACTGCTAAAGACTGCTAAAAAGACTAAAGAAGAAAAAAGAAGCTGTTTCTTCGTTGGAAAAACTGTTGCAAACTAAAGGAAAATAAAAGGAAAAAAGTAACTACGGTCTGGTCTTTTGAGTGAAATCCAGAAGCCACATTCAGCATTGGTACATCCCTTCAAGTGTGGGATAAGCACAGTGAAAAAAGCAAAACACTTGACAAGCACTTACCAGTGAGCTGCCTCTATTTTTTAAATGTTATTTATTTACTAGCAAGCTGGTCTCGCTTTGCTCGACATTTTTAATTCTAAGAGAAACAAAACTCAAAAAAAATGTAAAAGTACAAGAAAATATTTTAAAGAATTGGTCTTCACTAACTGACAAAGAAACAGATAACAGATTTGGTGTCCAGTTCAAAGTGTGACATGATTTATTTAAAAATTTGGGAGTTTACTTTTGTATTTTACATGAGTTATTATTTGTACAAACATGGTGCAAAGTAATTCATGATTTGTTCAAAAATGTTAGTGGCTAGCTAGTCAAAATGGGATATTGTGATTTCACAAGACTGTCTTAGAAGTGATCATTTGAAAATGTTCAATTTGAAAAATGTGCACTTAGAGAAAATATAAAAATAAAGTGTTGCATATTGATATTTATCTGTTTCTATATATATTTATTGTGAGAAATCATTAAGATGATTAGTGTTTCCACAAAGATAAATATCATTAATTATTACTAATAACAGAGTTAAAGGTAAATTGAGCAAATTGGCTATTTCTGGAAATTTATTTAAGTGTGTATCAAACTGGTAGCCCTTCGCATTAATCAGTACCCAAGAAGTAGCTCTTGGTTTCGAAAAGGTTGGTGACCCCTGATCTAACCTAATAGTCCTTCTGTAAAATAATGAAAATTCAAATGGTACTTTAGCGTGGATACACACTGAATGGAATGTGACGTATGGATATTTAGACAAAAATGTACAAATGCTCCCAGGCAAGAGATCCAAAAGTTGTCAGATCCTCCTTGGTGCCACCACGCCTCCACGTGAGTGAGAAATAAGTCTGCCAGTACTAAAACCAGGCTAACTTTAACCTTTTCAATATGGCGTTGCTGGATGTCGGCCACAGGCAAGTTTGACATGACTTCCAAGGCATCTAAAGAATGTTTGTGGATTATAAAAAAAATATGTCATTTGAATAAGTCAGTTAGAAAAATGTGTCACAAATGTAAAAAAAAAAAAATTGCATTGAATCAAATTAAGAATGGTAAGACCCTCCTATAAAAACGCAAAATGGAACACTTCAATTTAAATGGCCATGTTATGATTTGTTTTGTATTTGACAAGGTGAGCGTGATTGCAGGTGTGCCATCCTCTCTACCCAGAACACTGTTCTAATGTCCGTCTAATGCAGGCCTGGGACATTATTTTGACTCCGGGGGCCACATTTAGAGAAAAAAATGTGTCTGGGGGGCCGGTATATCTGATTTATAGGAACACTAATACAAATGCAACAAACACAGAAAAATATAAACGCAAAGGAGTAAACAAAAAAACACCTACAATCTGATAAATCACTAAGCTTTAGAACTTTGTTGTAAAAATTTCAGGCTGTGGAAACGCTCCCCACCCACAGTGCCTGGTGCCTCGTCTGAGCTGCTGTGACTTAGATTACCATAGCAACTAATTAGATGTCCATAGCAACTAATTAGATGCCCATAGCAAGTAACTAGATGCCCATAGCAAGTAACTAGATGACCATAGTAACTAATTAGATGCCCATAGTAACTAATTAGATGAGCACAGTAACTAATTAGATGAGCATAGTAACTAATTAGATGAGCACAGTAACTAATTAGATGAGCATAGTAACTAATTAGATAAGCATAGTAACTAGTATATCATGCAGATTCCAAGCATTGAAATACTTAGTATAGTTGACGGTCATTAGAAAAGATGAGTGCACATCATAATGGCAGCTACACTTTCCTTCTCAAAGATCTAAAAACAATTATTTGGGAATGTCTGGTGGGCCAGATTGAAAAGCTAAAGGGGCCACATGTGGCCCCTGGGCCTTCATTTGCCCAGGTGTGATATAATGGAACTATATTCATCACCGGGCAGACTGCATGTTAGCATGCTAGCATGTGTTAGCATGTCTGGCTGCTGGGAAAATGCCCGTGAATGAATTCAAAAGAAATTTCACCGCAGACATATTCCTAGTCCGTGAGAAACAAACCAAGAGGAATAACATAATAAGTGAATAACAGTACAATAGAATGTATTACAAATAACAAGTACTACTAATACACACAAGTATTCTATCAGCAAGTACTAATAGTACACACACCAAGTATTCTATCAACAAGTACTACTAGTACCCACACCAAGTATTCTATCAGCACACACTAGGTTCTTTCAGAAAGTACTACTTCTACACATCAAGTATTCTATCAGCAAGTACTGCTAAATACACACACCAAGTATTCTATCAGCAAGTACTACTAGAATTCACAAGTATTCTATCAGCAGGTACTACTAGTACACACACCAAGTATTCTATCAGCAAGTACTACTAGTACACACACCAAGTATTCTATCAGCAAGTACCACTGCTACACACACCAAGTACTCTATCAGCAAGTATTACTAATACACACAAGTATTCTATCAAGTACTACTAGTACACACACCAAGTATTCTATCAGCAAGTACTACTAATACACACAAGTATTCTATCAGCAAGTACTACTAATACACACAAGTATTCTATCAGCAAGTACTACTAGTACACAAGTATTCTATCAGCAAGTACTACTAGTACACACACCAAGTATTCTATCAACAAGTACTAATAGTACACACAAGTATTCTATCTGCAAGTACTACTAGTACACACACCAAGTATTCTATCAGCAAGTACTACTAATACACACAAGTATTCTATCAACAAGTACTACTAGTACACACACCAAGTATTCTACAAGTACTGACAAACATGTTGATTCTTCTCATTGAGCACTACAAGTACATATGAAGTATACAGTAAGTGTATTACACACGTCTGAAGCCTCTAGTGCACGTACACAATATTAGTACTACCTCCAGCTCCCTATGAGCCGTGTGGAAACAGTCAATATTAGTTCCTCCTTCCAGCTGTGACGTGTAAAAAAAAAAAAAGCATACGTGTGTAAAATTCAAAGACATGAAGAATCATCTTGAACCTCAGCAACTACTACACAACTTGTTCAGCACACTTGTCAACCTCAGCAACTGCTACACAACTTGTTTCTTTATGTTGGATTATTCTTATTTATGAATATGAATATATTGGCCTCATGTTTATTGGGGTTTATGTTGAGTTCAGGTTGTTTATGTCTGTCAATGTTGAGTTTGTTTGTTTGGTTTGTATAGTGTTTGCATCTTTATGTTTGTTTGTTGTGATTGTGTTTGTATTTGTTTGTTTGTGTTTATGTTGGGTTTATGTTTTAGTGCATATTTGCCCACAAACAATACAAAGGCGAGCAATAAAAGCCTGCCAACAAAGCAATACGTGTTATATTTGTTGTTGTCATGGAGCTCACTATTATGTAGGATATAAGTACTGGAGAGTCAAAGGACAGAATATTAAATACACAAATGTTATTTCTAAAGACAGTATTTACTACTTCCTCTTTTTCAATTTGTAAACTTTTTTGCTAATTATTTCCAAACCATTTAAAAATAGGTTTTCCAGCAAACCAATGTGATTGTTCATGCGGCATAGAAGCGTCATGTAGTTATTGCATTTTAATTTACACATCAAAAAGACACACAAAAACCCTTGTCAAAATTCATGACACAAAACCCAGCAAAAGACACAAAACCCAGCAAGACATGTCACAAAAGCCAGCAAAAGTCCCAAAATCCAGCAAAATACAGAAAATCCAGCAAAAGAGAGAAAAGCAGTAAAAACTATGCAGCGGGTGACTTACCTTGGCAGATCTGTCTGTGGTGTGCTGCATGGCAGCTGTGTGGTCACCTTGGCAGGTGAGTGTGTGGTGTGCTGCATGACAGCTGTGTCGTCACCTTGGCAGGTGAGTGTGGTGTGCTGCATGGCAGCTGTGTCGTCACCTTGGCAGGTGAGTGTGTGGTGTGCTGCATGACAGCTGTGTCATCACCTTGGCAGGAGAGTGTGGTGGTGCTGCATGACAGCTGTGTCGTCACCTTGGCAGGTGAGTGTGGTGTGCTGCATGACAGCTGTGTCGTCACCTTGGCAGGTGAGTGTGGTGTGCTGCATGGCAGCTGTGTCGTCACCTTGGCAGGTGAGTGTGTGGTGTCACATGTCACAAAAGCCAGCAAAAGACGCAAAACCCAGCAAGAAATGTCACAAAACCCAGCAAAAGAGAGAAAAGCAGTAAAAACTATGCAGCGGGTGACTTACCTCGGGAGGTCTGTCTGTGGTGTGCTGCATGGCAGCTGTGTCGTCACCTTGGCAGGTGAGTGTGTGGTGTGCTGCATGGCAGCTGTGTCGTCACCTTTGGCAGGTGAGTGTGGTGTGCTGCATGGGCAGCTATGTCGTCACCTTGGCAGGTGAGTGTGTGGTGTGCTGCATGACAGCTGTGTCATCACCTTGGCAGGTGAGTGTGTGGTGTGCTGCATGACAGCTGTGTCGTCACCTTGGCAGGTGAGTGTGTGGTGTCACATGTCACAAAAGCCAGCAAAAGACGCAAAAACCCAGCAAGAAATGTCACAAAACCCAGCAAAAGAGAGAAAGCAGTAAAAACTATGCAGCGGGTTGACTTACCTCGGGAGGTCTGTCTGTGGTGTGCTGCATGGCAGCTGTGTCGTCACCTTGGCAGGTGAGTGTGTGGTGGTGCTGCATGACAGCTGTGTCGTCACCTTGGCAGGTGAGTGTGGTGTGCTGCATGACAGCTGTGTCGTCACCTTGACAGGTGAGTGTGGTGTGCTGCATGACAGCTGTGTCATCACCTTGGCAGGTGAGTGTGTGGTGTGCTGCATGACAGCTGTGTCATCACCTTGGCAGGTGAGTGTGTGGTGTGCTGCATGACAGCTGTGTCGTCACCTTGGCAGGTGAGTGTGTGGTGTCACATGTCACAAAAGCCAGCAAAAGACGCAAAACCCAGCAAGAAATGTCACAAAACCCCAGCAAAAGAGAGAAAAGCAGTAAAAACTATGCAGCGGGTGACTTACCTCGGAGGTCTGTCTGTGGTGTGCTGCATGGCAGCTGTGTCGTCACCTTGGCAGGTGAGTGTGTGGTGGTGCTGCATGACAGCTGTGTCGTCACCTTGGCAGGTGAGTGTGGTGTGCTGCATGACAGCTGTGTCGTCACCTTGGCAGGTGAGTCTGTGGTGTGCTGCATGGCAGCTGTGTCGTCACCCTTGGCAGGTGAGTGTGGTGTGCTGCATGACAGCTGTGTCGTCACCTTGGCAGGTGAGTGTGGTGTGCTGCATGACAGCTGTGTTGCACCTTGGCAGGTGAGTGTGGTGTGCTGCATGACAGCTGTGTCCAATGTCAATCAGTCAGCAAGGACTGACACTTCTTCAAAAGTCCCCAACATGCATCCAAGCACAGTCCACCAGTCCTGAACGCTCAAAAGAGGTCCAGGCTGACTCAGCAGGTTATCTTCACCAAGCACGGTCCTCATTTGCAATTAGCCTTGCCAGGTGTAGATCACAACAACGTAGAAGGCAGACCCATGAAGTCTGTTAGCTCGCTGTCTGCTAGCATTGTCCAGCTCTTCTCAAACAAAGACTCCTAATTAGTCTGCTGACGTATGCAGCTACATATTGTCTCATTTATCTACCTTAATATTCTCCGTGGTTGAGTTCATAATAATGAAAATAACTTATTTAGCGGTAAATAAAGTGTCTCACTCCTCACTCCTCCAACATGACAGCCAGACAAAAGGAGCACCCAGCTGTCCTGTGTTCTTCATCACAGGAGCAGGAAGTGGCTCACCAGGAGGAGCGTGAGCAGCTGAAAACAATCAGCCAAATCATCATTCATCTAAAACATCCAATAATTAATCAACATCATCATTGGCCTTATTTCATTTCATTGTCAAAACAATTAATAAATAAATAATATAGATAGGCTCCAACATTTACTGTTAATATCTGCTTATTTTCTGTTTTAACACGTTCTATCTACACTTCTGTTAAAATGTAATAATTACTTATTCTTCTCTTCTTTGATACTTTACATTAGTTTTGGATGATACCACACATTTAGGTATCGATCCGATACCAAGTAGTTACTGGATCATACATTGGTCATACTCAAAGTCCTCATGTGTCCAGGGACGTATTTACTAGTGATGGGTTGATGAGGCGTCATGAAGCGTTTCGACACATTGCAAAACTGTATTGATACTGTGTCGATACTGTGTCACTAAATACTGACATCTGCTGGACATTAAAAATCCCTACAGGCAACCTATGGACCGACTCAACTGACTGATTTTATGACCTAGTATATACAATAATATAAACCAAGTCATTGTATTTCATTTAGAATTATTTCATATCTTTTTATATTTTTTAGATACAGTCAATAAATAATGTGAACATGTATCATGACATGGAAATCTAAGAGAACATGTTGTGAATGAGGATGCTTGTGGACTGGGATTTTATTTTTTTTATTTAATTTTTTTTACACATTTTTATTTTAAAAAAAACAGTTTTTCCAACGTATTAAATTTGAGACGATTTCTCTTCTTAGTTATTATTTCTCCGGCTGTAGAAAGACCCGCTCACAGGGCACAGAGGAGGCGTCAGTGCGACACAGTTCGCGTATCGGTCACGTGACCGAAACAGCTCATGATCCGTCACGTGACTTTCTAAAAGCGGTACGCTCACCAACACAGGGTTTTGCTCTATGAGCTTGACGCATGCGCCGATGCATCAGTGTTGCTGGACCCATCACTAGTGTTTACTGACTTTAGATAGATAGTACTTTATTGATTCCTTCAGGAGAGTTCCCTCAGGAAAATTACAAATTTATAAACATAATATGAATTTTGTGATGCTAAAAAATATCCATGTAATCATAGTAGTATCGACTCGATACGTTATTGCACTTGGTATCATTACAGTGGATGTCAGGTGTAGATCCACCCATGGCATTTGTTTACCTCCAGGAGAGGTATCTTTTGTTAGCGATAACACCGGTGAGCTATTGTATCCTCCTACGGTGTGTAGTGAAGCATGTTTAGCTATTCCTCGTCCTCCAGTGATAATGATACTTGTAAGAAACTTACTTTTTTTGTCGCCATGGCGGCCAGGATTAGTGATTTAGAAGTAGCTAAAACACTGCAGACTGCGGATGGATGTTAGATGCCTATTAAAAAATTAATAAATAAAAAATCCATCCATCCATTTTCTACCGCATGTCCCTCTCGGGTTCACGGGGGGGTGCTGGAGCCTATCTCAGCTGTATTCGGGCGGTAGGCGGGGTACACCCTGGACAACACGCACTTTTCTTGTGCTTCCATAGCGGGCGGGGCGGTATAGCTCGTTTGGTAGAGTGGCCTTGCCAGCAACCTGAGGGTTCCAGGTTCGATCCCAGCTTCTGCCATCCTAGTCGCTGCCGTTGTGTCCTTGGGCAAGACACTTTACCCACCTGCTCCCAGTGCCACCCACAATGGTTTAAATGTAACTTAGATATTGGGTTTCACTATGTAAAGCGCTTTGAGTCACTAGAGAAAAGCGCTATATAAATATAATTCACTTCCATAGCGATTCTACTGACAGATAAGTTCGATCCGTGCGCTACTTTGTGTTAGGAGTGGCAACAGCAGAGGATGCATGTGCATGTACGAGTCAGTCTGCCCCACAACGAGAGGATAGAGGAAAAAATAAGGAACTTATTGACAACGCACTCGCACAAAGCTCTTCGGGTAAATCACTACCATATATGGAGATGTTTGCTAACGTCAAACACGGAAATTGGGCAAATTCCAAACAATTCGTTCGGAGGATGTATGAAGGACGGGACTTAGGCATGATACACAAAAACAGGTGCCAATTAGGCTTGTACGGTATACCGGTACTAGTATAGTATTGCAGTACTAATTAATCAAAAACGGTACTATACTGTTTGAAAAGTACCAGGTCCCCATTTTTTTTTAAAAAATTTTTACGGGCATGACGGCACGTCGTCACCTCATGACATTGCTGGTTTTACGAGCATAGGAGCATGTTCAGCAGCGCGCACACACGGAGTACTTACAAGCAGACACAGTGTGTAGACAGAAAAAGGAAAATGGATGCATTTTGGTGTAAAAAGTAAAGATAAAGTGGAAGTTATAACACTGAAACTACATCCGCAGTCTGCAGTGTTTCAGCTACTTCTAAATCACTAATCCTCACCTCCGTGGCGACAAATAAAGTATGTTTCTTACAAGTACATTATCACTGGAAGACGAGGAATAGCTAAACATGCTTCACTACACACCGTAGGTGGATACAATAGCTCACCAACCCTGGATGTAAACAAATGCTTTGGGCGGATCTACACCTGACATCCACTGTAATGATACCAAGTACAATGGCGTATTAAGTCGATACTACTATGATTACATCGATATTTTTTTAGCGTCAAGAAATCTTTTTTCGTTTTTTTAACATTTATATTATGTTTATAAACTGAGTAAATACGTCCCTGGACACATGAGGACTTTGAATATGACCAATGTATGATCCTGTAACTACTTGGTATCAGATCAATACCTAAATGTGTGGTATCATCCAAAACTAATGTAAAGTATCAAAGAAGAGAAGAATAAGTAACTGTTACATTTTAACAGAAGTGTAGATAGAACAATAAGCAGATATTAACAGTAAATTAACAAGTGGATTAATAATTCATTTTTACAGTTTGTCCGTTATTAGACGGCAGGGATGTAGTTTAGATCAATGATTTATTTTATTTTTTTATTATATATATATATATATATATATATATATATATATATATATATATATATATATATATATATATATATATATATATATATATATATATATATATATATATATATATAATATCAAAACAATGATATAATTAACTAGAGAATGGAGTGTGACTAAACCCAAAAGAGTATGTGTGTGCGTCTATGTGTTGGGGATTAGCTGTAGAGTGTTACCGGAGTGTTGCGCGAGAGGCAAGTCCAAAAGGCGCAGGGCAGGCTCGTAGATCTGAGAGACAGGCAGGAAGTCGAGGCTACAGCAAGGCGTAGTGGGTCCGTGTCCAAGCGCGAGGTCGAGACCCAAGAGGCAGTCAGGGAATCAGAAGGAACAAGGAAAAGACGAGACACACTCACGCGGGAACGGAGGTCTGCAGCTGGAGCGACAAGGAGGACACAAGACAATCAATAAGACGGGGGAAGAAAACACAGAGAGAGCAGGACTGCATATAGCGTGGAGAATTTAGGCTTACTGTACAGGACAGGTAGCTACGTTCTGGCCCGGAACGCAGGTCTGCACTGGCTTACGAAGCCCAGGAAGCTCATCAATTTTGACAAAATAATAGGTAGATAAATGACACAATATGTTACTGCATACATCCGCAGAGTAATTAGAAGTCTTTGTTTGTTTATTTACTACTAAAAGACAAGTTGTCTAGTATGTTCACTATTTTATTTAAGGACTAAATTGCAATAATAAACATATGTTTCATGTACCCTAACATTTTTTGTCAAAATAAAGCCAGGAAAGACATTTTTTGTGGTCCCCCTTATATAGAAAAGCACAGAAAAGTACCAAAAAGTATTGAAATACATTTCGGTACCGGTACTATAATATTGGTATCGGGACAACACTAGTAAGAAAATGCTTAAGCTATATTTAGAAGCAGATGGAAAAATTAGACCCATTAAATATGTTTTCTCTTTATTATTCGACTAATCGTTGACTAATCGTCTTATTCAAAATAATCGTTTGTTGCAGTTGCCTGTATTTATTTGACTGAAATATTCTTGTTTGTTTGTTTTTTAACATCTGTATTATATTATATTGCTGTTGACTGCGTGTGAAAAAATGTCAATAAACAAAAAAAGAGTAAAAATATGCTGCGCCTCTCAAAAGCAACCGTTTTTGAAAGTAGCCAAAAAGTGGCTCGGAGATACAGTGGTGGTCAAAAGTGTACATACACTTGTAAAGAACATCATGTCATGGCTGTCTTGAGTTTCCAATCATTTCTACAACTCTTATTTTTTTGTGATGTAGTGATTGGAGCACATACTTGTTGGTCACAAGAAACATTCATGAAGTTTGCTTCTTATATGAATTTATTATGGGTCTACTCAAAATGTGAGCAAATGTGCTGGGTCAAAAGTATACATACAGCAATGTTAATATTTGTTTGCATGTCCCTTGGCAAGTTTACCTGCAATAAGGCGCTTTTGGTAGCCATCCACAAGCTTCTGCTTGAATTTTTGACCACTCCTCTTGACAAATTTGGTGCAGTTCAGCTAAATGTGTTGGTTTTCTGACATGGACTTGTTTCTTCAGCATTGTCCACACGTTTAAGTCAGGACTTTGGGAAGGCCATTCTAAAACCGTCATTCTATCCTGAATCAGCCATCACTTTTGAGGTGTGTTTGGGGTCATTGTCCTGTTGGAACATCCAACTGCGCCCAAGACCCAACCTCCGGGCTGATGATTTTAGCTTGTCCTGAAGTATTTGGAGGTAATCCTCCTTTTTCATTGTCCCATTTACTCTCTGTAAAGCAGCAGTTTCATTGGCAGCAAAAACAGGCCCAGAGCATAATACTACCACCACCATGCTTGACGGTAGGGATAGTGTTCCTGGGATTAAAGGCCTCACCTTTTCTCCTCCAAACATATTGCTGGGTATTGTGGCCAAACAGCTCCATTTTTGAATAATAAGAGTTGTAGAAGTGATTGGAAACTCAAGACAGCCATGACATTATGTCCTTCGCAAGTGTATGTAAACTTTCGACCACGACTGTAGGTCTTTACGGCAAAATCCATGCAAAATGTTGATCAAAGAACCATCATCACATGTAGACAAAAATAAAGTGTTTTAGAAATAGAAAACATTTGAATGTGGTGCTCAGCCCCCTGGCTGTCACCCGCACAATTAAATAGCAATGAAATAGAGATTAAGCACTAATCCTCCCAAGAAGTCTTTATATATTATGTTGGCTCATAATCAGCAACAATGGCGCTCAGAGTGATCCTGCTTTAATAGGCTTCCTTATTTCCCTAATGAGGGAACTGAGAGGGGCCATAAAGGTTTGGATAGAAGAGATGTTGACCAAGACCAGTCGTCTTTTCCGTCCTTACAAGCGTCTTTTGATGGATCGCGAGCCAGCGGCGAGGACGCGGCGTGGCCGTGTTCCAGGGGAAGGAAGTGAAAACTCTGCCGGCGTTTGTTTTTCTCCGGCGTCTCCTGATTTGTCATCCCCTGTATCGACGCCTCGCGAAACAATCGCGCGCAAAACAAGGGCCCGGACAAAAAAAAAAAAGAAAATTGCGTTCCCCCCCTGTGTGTCATTATCGCCTCATCTGTTCTGCACGCAGTTTTCCTCGCCGCGCTTCATTCTCAGTCGTGACTCAGTCGTCAGCACAGGTAATAGGCGGCTTTCAGCCTGAAACCTATTAGAATTTAACAAATAGCTGGTAAAAACGGTTAGAATCTGAGTGTGTGCTGCTTGTGACGTTGTGTGTGTGTGTGTGTGTGTGTGTGTGTGTGTGTGTGTGTGTGTGTGTGTGTGTGTGTGTGTGTGTGTGTGTGTGTGTGTGTGTGTGTGTGTGTGTGTGTGTGTGTGTGTGTGGATGTGTGTGTATGTGTTATTGTATTTCTACCCTTCTTGAGACATCAACAGGGAAAAGTACCTTCCATATAAGGACCGGTGAACAAGTGAGGACCGAAATCATGGTCCCAATACGGAAAACCATTGCATCTAATAGAGAGCCTACTACTACAGTCCGTGAACATTGCTCCAAAGTCAGGACTTTTTTGTACACAGGTGCAAAGGCGGCAATATATGATAAAACAAGACTGCAGCTAAAGAAGGACTTCCCTATTCATCCCCACCAGGTGAACAGCTGATTAAACGACTTCTGGTGCTGACGTAAGACAACCCGCGTCCCATGTGTGACCATAGGATGAACAAATACACTGCAGTACTAAGACTATAGTGGCCATTGACAGTTAGCTTCTACAGCTGGGTTGCCCAAAGTGCGGCACATATTATATTTTTGTTCTGAGGTCCGTGACTTCTTTATCATCGGCCTTAAGCACATTACAAAAAAAACAAAAAATAGAGATCTCATTTGCACCCCTGGTGGTGAAGTCTATCAAAATTAGGGTTGTCCCAAAAAGGAGGGATTTTTCAAATTGACCGTGGCGGTTTTAAAAGTGCTCCACCTCTGGTCAACAGATGAAATAACAAGTGTGTGTAAAAATTTGAAGTGGTCCCCCTCTGGCCAACATATGAAATAACAAGTGTGTGTAAGAAATTGAAATGCGCCACCTTTGGCCAAAATTAAACAAAAATAAATAAATAAATAAATATGTATATAGAGACATACTGTAATTGCTAGGAGAAAATAATGAAGATTAAAAACCAATTACGAAAAAAACAAAAACTAAAAGCAGTCTTTTTCTCACAATGGGTCGACTTTTTTCGAACAAAATTGATAACAAATTCTCATTTTCTTTCTGTTTCTGTAATATTGCAATATTTTTACGTAAAATTATTACATTTTTATGTAAAATTATTACATTTTTATGTCAAATTAAATTTTTAGGTCAAATTATTACGTTTTAATGCAAAATGGTGACATTTGTCATATACATTTCTGACTTTTATCACAATATTGCCAATTTTTTTGGTTGTTCTTGTAAAACAGTGACATTTTTTGAGTAAAATGATGACGTTTGTCATAATTTTGCCAAGGAAAATTCGGACTATTATTATAACATTGCCAACATTTTAAAGTTTTCCTATAAAACTGACTTTTGTCGAGTAAAATTACAAATCTTTTCATAAAATTGCCAACATTTTAAGCTATTCTTCTAAAATTGCAACTGTTATAGAGTAAAATTCCAACTTTTATCATAATATTGCACAAGTGTTCAGTTTTTCTTGTCAAATTTGGACTTGCGTTGAGTAAAATTCCGACTTGTATTATAATACTGCCAAAATTCTATGTTTTCCTTGTGAAATTGTGATCTTTTTCTTGTGAAATTCCAACTCATTTTTCACAACAAGCTTTTTTATATTCGCATAGTATGTATATATTATTAATGTTGCAAATACACATATTTATATACCTAGAAAGGGTGGTCCTAAAGAGAGAGGCATTTTTTGGAGGTCTCAAATACAAAAATGTGTGTGTGTGAGTGTGTGTCCACAGGGAAATGGGGGCAGTAGAAAATTTGAGCCACAAGCACCTCTTGCTCTCACAGTGACCGACCCTGCCACTCAAAAGCTGAAACTACATGCTTCCGGCCGGGGCCGGCTCATGGCATAACATCTCTGTGCAGTTATTTAGGGCCACGGTTAATATTACATTCTGATTATGGCGAGCTGTCACATTAGTAGCTGATCATCGCTGTGGTTGTCATGCTCTTCGGCTGTTTGCTTCATCTACAAACCCCAAACCCAGTGAAGTTGTCACCTTGTGTAAATGGTAAATAAAAAAAGAATACAATGATTTGCAAATCCTTTTCAACTTATATTCAATTGAATAGACTGCAAAGACAAGATATTTAGTGTCCGAACTGGAAAACTGAATTTTTGCAAATATTAGCTCATTTGAAATTTGATGCCTACAACATGTTTCAAAAAAGCTGGCACTAATGGCAAAAAAGACTGAGACAGTTGAGGAATGCTCATCAAACACTTATTTGGAACATCCCACAGGTGAACAGGCTATTTGGGAACAGGTGGGTGCCATGATTGGGTATAAAAGTAGCTTCCATGAAATGCTCAGTCATTCACAAACAAGGATGGGGCGAGGGTCACCACTTTGTCAACAAATGCCTGAGCAAATTGTTTAAGAACAACATTTCTCAACCATCTATTGCAAGGAATTCAGGGATTTCACCATCAATGTCATCAAAAGGTATAGAGAATCTGGAGAATACACTGCACGTAAGCGATGATAGTACGGACATTCGATCCCTCAGGCGGTACTGCATCAAAAAGCGACATCGGTGTGTAAAGGATATCACCACATGGTCTCAGGAACACTTCAGAAAACCACTGTCAGTAACGACAGTTGGTCGCTACATCTGTAAGTGCAAGTTAAAACTCTACTCTACTGGCTAATGCAGTTAGCTATGCTACGGGCTACATAATCGTTCACAATTATATAAATTACTTATTATTATTTATTGAGTTGATTTAATTTTATTTTTGAGTCTCAAATGGTTCAAGTCGGTCAAAATTTTTTTTTAAATTAATTTCAAGCAAATATGTTCTGTTACAGACTAAAAACAATGTTAGTAAATTATTGTATGTTATTCTTTGTTGCAAGTAGATTTATATTTCATGTTTTTTTATGTTAATAAGGAGACAAAGTTATGCAGAGGTGTACTTACAACAATTTTATAGCCAAATTATACTTTTTATAGTCCCAGCGGAGAGGGGTGGGACACACACAATGTTTTCTTCCTCCTTGGGGGCGTGACAGAAAATAATTTAGAAGCAGTGCTCTAAAGTACGCTGTAAAAATGACTGTACAAACTACTGCACTAAATTGTTTAATAGCAGCAGTAAAAGACTAGAAAACCAAAAATAGTTAATCGAAGTAGCAAATGCGGCGGATTCCTGCAAACCAAGAAATTGATTGCCTAAATGACAATAGTTATCATACATGACTTCACAGTGAAAATAATGACTTGCAAATACTGTAATGTCATAATAATGCAAATACTCTGAAAACCACAGTATTATTCTGTCTAAATTGAAGATTTGGCAGATTGTACATTTAAATTTACAGCATACCTAATTGTTTTAGGGGGGTTTGTTAAAGCATTAGCCTCGTTAACTTTTGGCTAACAGCATGTTATGCAGCCCTTTGAGACACTTGGGATTAAGGGCTATATAAATACACTTTGATTGATTGACGTTTTCTTGTTTTTTTGTAGCAGGTGGTTTGAGACATAGAGGTGTTATGGCTTCATTGTAAACTGCATGGAATTGAACCACATTGTGCGTTTTAAGTGTGTTGTTCACTTGAAGGAACATGTTGCAGAAGGCATTGTTGTGAGATGTCCAGTGAAAAGTTGTACAAAAACTTTGAAGTTAAAATTAGACACAGTGGTGCAGTGGTTAGCGCTTGTGCCCCTAGCCTGGGTTAGATTCCCAGGCTAAGGGTCTTTTTGCGTAGTATGCATGTTCCCCGCCTGACTGTGTGGGTTCTCTAAGGCCCCGCTTACACTAAGCCGGATAAGGTTATCCAGGTTAAATCAAACCTAACCTCATTCGTGTCCGCACACAACAATGCCACCGTTTAAGAACCCCCCGGGCGACCGGTGCAATGGACGTCGAGTGGATCTAGCATAATATTGCAAGAGTCCAGTCCATAGTGGATCTAACATAATAGTGTGAGAGTCCAGTCCATAGTGGATCTAGCATAATATTGTGAGAGTCCAGTCCATTGTGGATCTAACATAATAGTGTGAGAGTCCATTCATAGTGGATCTAACATAATATTGTGAGAGTCCAGTCCATAGTGGATCTAACATAATAGTGTGAGAGTCCAGTCCATAGTGGATCTAACATAATATTGTGAGAGTCCAGTCCATTGTGGATCTAACATAATAGTGTGAGAGTCCATTCATAGTGGATCTAACATAATATTGTGAGAGTCCAGTCCATAGTGGATCTAAAATAATAGTGTGAGAGTCCAGTCCATAGTGGATCTAGCATAATAGTGTGAGAGTCCAGTCCATAGTGGATCTAACATAATAGTGTGAGAGTCCAGTCCATAGTGGGTCTAACATAATAGTGTGAGAGTCCAGTCCATAGTGGATCTAACATAATATTGTGAGAGTCCAGTCCATAGTGGATCTAACATAATAGTGAGAGTCCAGTCCATAGTTGATCTAACATAATATTGTGAGAGTTTAGTCCATAGTGGATCTAACATAATAGTGTGAGAGTCCAGTCCATAGTGGATCTAACATAATAGTGAGAGTCCAGTCCATAGTGGATCTAACATAATAGTGTGAGAGTCCAGTCCATAGTGGATCTAACATAATAGTGTGAGAGTCCAGTCCATAGTGGATCTAACATAATAGTGTGAGAGTCCAGTCCATAGTGGATCTAACATAATAGTGTGAGAGTCAAGTCCATAGTGGATCTAACATAATATTGTGAGAGTCCAGTCCATAGTGGATCTAACATAATATTGTGAGAGTCTAGTCCATAGTGGATCTAACATAATAGTGTGAGAGTCAAGTCCATAGTGGATCTAACATAATATTGTGAGAGTCCAGTCCATAGGGGATCTAACATAATATTGTGAGAGTCTAGTCCATAGTGGATCTTACATAATAGTGTGAGAGTCCAGTCCATAAAGGATCTAACATAATAGTGAGAGTCCAGTCCATAGTGGATCTAACATAATAGTGTGAGAGTCCAGTCCATAGTGGATCTAACATAATAGTGAGAGTCCAGTCCATAGTGGATCTAACATAATAGTGTGAGAGTCCAGTCCATAGTGGATCTAACATAATAGTGTGAGAGTCCAGTCCATAGTGGATCTAACATAATAGTGTGAGAGTCAAGTCCATAGTGGATCTAACATAATATTGTGAGAGTCCAGTCCATAGTGGATCTAACATAATAGTGAGAGTCCAGTCCATAGTGGATCTAACATAATATTGTGAGAGTCTAGTCCATAGTGGATCTAACATAATAGTGTGAGAGTCCAGTCCATAGTGGATCTAACATAATAGTGTGAGAGTCAAGTCCATAGTGGATCTAACATAATATTGTGAGAGTCCAGTCCATAGGGGATCTAACATAATATTGTGAGAGTCTAGTCCATAGTGGATCTTACATAATAGTGTGAGAGTCCAGTCCATAAAGGATCTAACATAATAGTGAGAGTCCAGTCCATAGTGGATCTAACATAATAGTGTGAGAGTCCAGTCCATAGTGGATCTAACATAATATTGTGAGAGTCTAGTCCATCGTGGATCTAACATACTGTATTATTGTGGGAGTCCAGTCCATAGTGGATCTAACATAATAGTGTGAGAGTCCAGTACATAGTGGATCTAACATAATAGTGTGAGAGTCCAGTCCATAGTGGATCTAACATAATAGTGTGAGAGTCCAGTACATAGTAGATCTAACATAATAGTGTGAGAGTCCAGTACATAGTGGGGCCAGCAGGAGATCATCTTGAGTGGAGACAGGTCAGACGTCCCCAACTGATGCACAGATGAGTGGTCCACCCTGGGTCCCGACTTTGGACAGCTAGCGCTTCATCTGTAGTCACCGAATCTGTGAACCCCCTCCACGAAGGACAGGGGGGCAGAGCAGAAAAGAGACGGCAGATCAACTGGTCTAAAAGGAGGGTCTATTTAAAGGCTAGAGTATACAAATGAGTTTTAAGATGGGATTTAAATGCTTCTACTGGGGTAGCATCTCTAACTGTTACTGCTAGAACATTCCATAGTACTGGAGCCCCAATAGAAAACAGTCTATAGCCTGCAGACTTTTTTTGGGCTCTGGGAATCACTAGTAAGCCGGAGTTCTTTGAAGGCAGATTTCTAGCCGGGACATATGGTACAATACAATCAGCAAGATACTTCACCCACCTCTGCTTGCCAAATGACTCGCCCTTGGTCTAAAAAATCCATATTGCGTTCTTCGGATCCAACGTAAAAATGCAGCAAACGTCTGAATGGAAACGGGACAAAAAGTCATGCACCTGGCATATAAACACTTCACCTGGTGTTGGCAACAATAGCGCCCTCTGCAGTGGACGTTTGAGTTCCAGTACATAAGCTTGTGTGCGGGATGGTGTGGCAGATTTAGTGCAGTGACGCATGGACGTCACAGTCAGTCTGTCTTTAGTGAGTGGGAATTGACACACCGCCTCAACTGACGCCTGACAAGATACTCCATGCCGTGACGTCTCGTCTGGGCGGTACCTGAATGGACATGTTGCTGACGTGGTTGCCATAGCGAGAGCCTCCTATAGCCGCGTGATGCAAAATAGCCGCCGTGGGGTCAAACGCATCTCCATATATTCTTAGCAACAACTTGGGGTAAAGTGATGTTTTTTGATCATTTTGTCACATGGCAACTCAAAATGGCACAGAGTAAGCAATATTGCAAGAATTACCATATAAATTAGTTTCTCCAGAGATGAGCTTTCAAGCTCACGAGTAGACAATTGTCAGTGTTGCTGCCATAGCAACTATGATGCCTTTCACACAAATAGCAAATGTATTTATAGATATATCACACCAGAAACGTCATGTTACCTGATTTAAATACAACTCTTTTTTTCTGAGACGGTGGTTTTCCAGCCCAAGATTCCTGGTCTCAGCCAGAAACCAAAGCAAGATCTACTGCTGCGTCAACTATGTTTTATACGTGTGTATATTAGGGTTGTCTTGATACCAATATTTTGGTACCGCTACCAAAATGTATTTCGATACTTTTCGATACTTTGATACTTTTCTAAATAAAAGGTACCACAAAAAATGGCATTGTTGGCTTTATTTGAACAAAAAATCTTAGGGTACATGAAACATATGTTTATTATTGCAATTTAGTCTTTAAATAAAATAGTGAACATACTAGACAACTTGTCTTTTAGTAGTAAGTAAACAAACAAAGACTCCTAATTAGTCTGCTGACGTTTGCAGTAACATATTGTGTCATTTATACACCTATTATTTTGTACACATTATGAGGGACAAACTGTAAAAATTGATTATTAATCTACTTGTTCATTTACTGTTAATATCTGCTTATTTTCTGTTTCAACATGTTCTATCTACACTTCTGTTAAAATGTAATAATCACTTATTCTTCTCTTCTTTGATACTTTACATTGGTTTTGGATGATACCACACATTTAGGTATCGATCTGATACCAAGTAGTTACAGGATCATACATTGGTCATATTCAAAGTCCTCATGTGTCCAGGGAGGTATTTACTGACTTTATAAACATAATGTGAATTTTTAAAAAAGGAACAAACATTTTGTGATGATAAAAAATATTGATGTAATTATATTATAGTCGACTAGATACACTCTTGTACCTGGTATCATTACAGTGGATGTCATGTGTAGATCCACCCATGGCATTTGTTTACATTCAAGAGCACTAGCTTTTGTTAGCGGTGACAGCGGTGAGCTATTGTATCCTCTTACGGTGTGTAGTGAAGCATGTTTAGCTATTCCTCGTCCTCCAGTGATAATGTTACATGTAAGAGAATTACTTTATTTGTCGCCATGGAGGCAAGGATTAGTGATTAAGAAGAAGCTGCGGATGGACATTAGCTGCTAGCTAGCCATGTCTTAAAGCACCTCTTCCTGAGGGTGTTTCAGTGTTATAACTTCACCTTTATCTTTACTTTTTACACCAAAATGCGTCCATTCTCCCTTTTCTGTCTACACACTGTGTCTGCTTGTAAGTACTCTCTGTGTGTGCGCTGCCAAACATGCTCCTCTGCTCGTAAAACCAGCAATGTCACGACGTGACGACGACGCGCCGTCATGCCCGTTAAAAAAAATATATGACGAACTGGTACTTTTCTGTCTTTTTTTTTTTTAAACAGAGTATAGTACCGTTTTTGATTAATTAGTACAGAGATACTATACTAGTACCGGTATACCGTACAACCCTAGTGTATATGTGTGTATATATACAGTATATATATATATATATATATATATATATATATATATATATATATATATATATATATGTACACATTTTGTATGCATATTGTTTTTTATCTTTATTTTATGTTTCTTAATGGGAAAAAAACATATAAAAACATGTATTTTTTGTAGTGTTTTTGTTTTAAAAGATACAGCTTTGTATCTTTTTTGGCTGATAGGTTTTTCTCATTGTGTTTCTCGCTGTTTTCTCCATTTTTGCTAGTGTTGTTTTTTAGCTTTTTGCAATGTGCCCGCGTCACAGATGGCTCCTGTGCCGCACTTTGAGCACCCCTGTTGTAGAAGCTAACTGTTTATGGCCACTATAGTCTTAGTATTGTAGTATAAATGGTGTAGATCTTCTTTAGCTCCCGCCTTGTTTTATCATACATTACGTCCTTTGCGCAAGTCAATGTTTACTTTTTTATGCACAATAAATTGACACAAAATCCGTACTTTGGAGCAATGTTCACAGACTGTACTATTTGGCTTGTTAGCATCCCGTCGCAGGCCAGTGATGATGTTCGTGGTTGAGGGAAGAGTTGTTTTTTTTATGCTGGATGCTAGAAAATGCAACAATCAGCCTTAATGCATTGTTGCAGCTCCCTGATTTTTGGGCACGTCATGACGAGCGGGTGTAGTGTGCGGCCGTACTTGGAGGGTGTGGCAGCGTGCGGGTCTGTTGGTCATTCTCCAGGTAAAGTTGTCACTGATGTCATATGAACACTTTTTTTCCCCCCAAAGATCGATCACGGTCAACGGGTTGGCGACCCATGCTCTAAGAGAGTGAAAGCGTTGAAAAAATCCGGAGGCGCAGAAACGAAAAAACGAAACTCAGTTGACAGTAAAAAGTCGTTGTAGCAATTGTTGGATATGACTTTAAACCATAACCAAGCATGCATCACTATAGCTCTTGTCTCAAAGTAGGTGTACTGTCACCACCTGTCACATCACGCCATGACTTGTTTTGAGTTTTTTGCTGTTTTCCTGTGTGTAGTGTTTTACTTATTGTCTTGCGCTCCTATTTTGGTGGCTTTTTCTCTTTTTGTGGTATTTTCCTGTAGCAGTTTCATGTCTTCCTTTGAGCGATATTTCCCGCATCTGCTTTGTTTTAGCAATCAAGAATATTTCCGTTGTTTTTATCCTTCTTTGTGGGGACATTGTTGATTGTCATGTCATGTTCGGATGTACATTGTGGACACCGTCTTTGCTCCACAGTAAGTCTTTGCTGTCGTCCAGCATTCTGTTTTTGTTTACTTTGTAGCCAGTTCCGTTTTAGTTTCTTCACTAAGCTTCAATGCCTTTTCTTAGGGACACTCACTTTTTGTTTATATTTGGTTTAAGCATTAGATACCTTTTTACCTGCACACTGCCTCCCGCTGTTTCCGACATCTACAAAGCAATTAGCTACCGGCTGCCACCTACTGATATGGAAGAGTATTACACGGTTACTCTGCCGAGCTCTAGACAGCACCGACACTCAACAACAACACATCATTTGCAGACTATAATTACTGGTTTGCAAAAAATATTTTTAACCCAAATAGGTGAAATTAGATCACCTATTCAGTGGCCTAGTGGTTAGAGTGTCCGCCCTGAGATGGGTAGGTTGTGAGTTCAAACCCCGGCCGAGTCATACCAAAGACTATAAAAATGGTACCCATTACCTAAATATTTTTAACTCAAATATGGAAATTAGATAATCTCCCACAGCACACCAGACTGTATCTCACGGCACAGTGGTTGAAAAACACTGCTCTAAGAGCATCGGAAGAAAGCAGTGGATTCACAAGTTGCCCGGCCATTATCTCAAATTGTACTTTCTTTGCGCCAGGAGCAAACTTTCCCTTCGTACAGTCGTGACCATTCTCGCCGTCTTCTGTTCTTATCTGCATTCCCCCGACTGTGCTGAGACACTCCAAAGCTCTTCTGCCCTCATTAACTCCCTTTCATGTGGCTGCAGATGACAATAAGTGCCTTGGAAGCGGCGGACAATGGGATCAATGGGATACAAGGATTATCCCCGGCTCACACCCGCCATCACCACACCCGTCCTGCACGCCTTCGCCACTCCGCATCCTCCCAGCCACTTCCCGCCCTTAACTCACCGAGGCACGTTTCTTTCCCTGATCTTTTTCCATCATTGATAACCGTTTCTCTGTTTTAACCTCCATTATTCATTAATTCCATGCGCTCGAGCTTCCAAAAAAAAAATAAAACATTCTCACGGAGATAAGAGTGAAGAATTTTTCGGAATGTTGAGGCCCGAGCAGGAGTGTGAGGTGACATCACTCACGGATAATTGACGCGTGAAATGATACCGACGTCTGATTGGAGGCTGTGACAAATGTGATGTCGTCTCCTCATGAAACCATCAACGACAAGATGACGGAGGGAGAAAAAAAATTAACACGTCTGGTGCTAAATGTGGAATATAATTCATCTGTTTGATATAGGGGTGACCTAATCAGATACTGATATCAGTCCGATATCAGTAAAAAAAAAAAGTATCGGATGATTTCAGCTTGCATTTAAAATCTCCAATATAAGCATTCTAACATCCTCAAATTTCTCCTTTTCTTGATTTTTTTTGTCAAGTAATTTACAAAAACTAAACATGCTTACTAGGAGCTAGCAGCTACACAACAGCTAAGCACACTACAGCAGATAAGCTAGACATAGGTACTAAGTTTCCTTGTGTAAAACAGCACATTTGTTAATATAAACAAGTATCAAATAATTACAGTTGCATAAAACTTACACATACAAAGTCTCCAAGGCATAAGCGTATTAGAAAGCATCTAGTAGCAAACGTGTCCGCATCATCCTACTTACTGCATCATGACTAAGGATGGGAATTGACAAGATTTTGACGATTCTGAATCCATTTTCGATTCTCCTTGTGTAAAACATCACATTTGTCAATATAAACAAGTATAAATAATTATAGTTGCATATTACTTATACATACAAAGTCTCCAAGGCATAAGCATATTAAAAAGCATCCAGTAACATCCGTGTCCGCATCACTGGAATGAAAATCAGCACTTCCAAATCCGAGCCCGTGTGTTCTCACCCGGAAAAGGGTGGAGTGCCATCTCCGGGTTGGGGAGGAGTTCCTGCCCCAAGAGGAGGAGTCAAAGTACCTCAGAGTCTTGTTCACGAGTGAGGGAAAAATGGATCGTGAGACCAACAGGCGGATCGATGCAGCGTCTGCAGTGATGCCGACCCTGCATCGGTTTGTCGTGGTGAAGAAGGAGCTAAGTCGGAAGACAAAACTCTCAAGCTACATCCCTATCCTGACCTATGGTCATGAGCTTTGGGTTATGACTGAAAGGACAAGATAACGGCCCCAATGAGTTTCCTCCATCGGGTGGCAGAGCTCTCTCTTAGAGATAGGGTGAGAAGTTCTTTCATTGGAAGGAGCTTAGAGTAAAGCCGCTGCTCCTCCACATGAAGAGGAGCCAGATGAGGGGGATTGGGCATCTGGTCAGGATGCCCCCCGGACGCCTCCTTAAGTTAAAGTTAAAGTTAAAGTACCAATGATAGTCACACACACACTAGGTGTGGTGAAATTTGTCCTCTGCATTTGACCCATCCCCTTGTTCACACCCTGGGAGGTGAGGGGAGCAGTGAGCAGCAGCGGTGGCCGCGCCCGGGAATCATTTTTGATGATTTAACCCCCAATTCCAACCCTTGATGCTGAGTGCCAAGCAGGGAGGTAATGGGTCCCATTTTTATAGTCTTTGGTATGACTCGGCCGGGGTTTGAATTTACAACCTACCGATCTCATGGCGGACACTCTAACCACTAGGCCACTGAGTAGGTGGCCTAGTGAGGTGTTTAGGGTGTGTCTGACCAGTAGGAGACCACGGAGAAGACCCGGGACACAGTGGAGAGACAATGTCTCCCAGCTGGCCTGGGAACGCCTCGGGATCCCCCGGGAAGAACTGGATGAAGTAGCTGGGGAGAGGCAAGTCTGGGCTTGTCAGCGTAGGCTGCTGCCCCCACAACCCGACTTCGGCTAAGCGGAAGAAGATGGATGGATGGAAGGATGTTCTCTGATCTGTTCACTGATCTCCTTGTTCCCTTCTCATCCATCTCTCCATTACTACCTGTCGCTTTTCTCCTCATTTCATTTTGTCCTGAAGTCGCTCCTTCCCTCCCTTCCTCTCTCGGTCCAGGTCCTCCTCATCTTATCCCTCACACTCTCAGGTTTCAGCGATAACTGCTTTAGCACAAACATTATTAGATTGTCATTCACAAGCAGATCGTGGCGTCCATCAAAGCAAAAATATAACCGTGCGTGAACATTTTTCCAGTCCGGAAAGCAGGAAGTGACACTGCTCATCCTCATCACAGGCTCCAAGACTCGCATCTCCCAGATGATGAATAATAGAAGCATCCCATATGGTTTAGCCTGTAAAACTAGATCACCAACTGTGGGCCCGAGGAAGCTCTCGATGCTCCAGGGGCCTCCTGGGTGTCATGGGAGAAGACTGAGCAGACTGTCCACACCTTTGGGCGACCTATACGCGCATGCTATTGAGACTTGACTGATTTAGTGCACATAGGGCTTGATCTACTAAGATCCCAAATAACAAATGTTTAATAGTGTGCAAATTAGGGTTGTACTAGTAAAGTAATGCAGTACTAACGAATTAATAAAATGTACTATACTGCCTTTGAAAAATACCGATACCTTTTTTTTAACGCGCCTGATGACGTGAGTGAATAAAATAAAATAAAAATGGTAATAAATTTAAACTGTATTTACACCAATAACATATAGTTCCGATAAGTGTACTAATGAATACCGGTAATATCAATAAGGAATATCGATATATATATATATATATATATATATATATATATATATATATATATATATATATATATATATATATATATATATATATATATATATATATATATATATATATTAGGGATGTCCGATAATGGCTTTTTGCCGATATCCGATATTCCGATATTGTCCAACTCTTTAATTACCGATACCGATATCAACCGATACCGATATATACAGTCGTGGAATTAACACATTATTATGCCTAATTTTGACAACCAGGTATGGTGAAGATAAGGTCCTTTTAAAAAAAAATAAAAAATAAGATAAATAAATTAAAAACATTTTCTTGAATACAAAAGAAAGTAAAACAATATAAAAACAGTTACCGTAATTTCCGGACTATAAGCCGCTACTTTTTCCCCTCGTTCTGGTCCCTGCGGCTTATACAAGGGTGCGGCTTATTTACGGCCTGTTCTTCTCCGACACAGACAAAGAGGATTTCGGTGGTTTTAGTACGCAGGAGGAAGATGATGACACAATGATTAAAGACTGACTTTTCATATACTTTTCGGTAGGCTGGTTATTTTGATAACGTACAGGCGAGCACTTTGTATTACTTTGCACCGTTGTATTATTTGTACTCTGCAAGAATGCTGTTCGCCATGTCAAAGATGTGAAAGTTTGATTGAATGATTGAAAGATTTATTGTTAATAAATGGGACGCTTTGCGTTCCAAACAGTCATCTCTGTCCCGACAATCCCCTCCGTGGTAGCAGGAACCCCTATATACTACGGTAATTACACATCAAAACCCTGCGGCTTATAGTCGGGTGCGGCTTATATATGGAGCAATCTGTATTTTCCCCTAAATTTAGCTGGTGCGGCTTATAGTCAGGTGCGGCTTATAGTCCGGAAATTACGGTACATAGAAACTAGTAATTAATGAAAATGAGTAAAATTAACTGTTAAAGGTTAGTACTATTAGTGGACCAGCAGCACGCACAATCATGTGTGCTTACGGACTGTATCCCTTGCAGACTGTATTGATATATGTTGATATATAATGTAGGAACCAGAATATTAATAACAGAAATAAACAACCCTTTTGTGTGAATGAGTGTAAATGAGGGAGGGAGGTTTTTTGGGTTGGTGCACTAATTGTAAGTGTATCTTGTGTTTTTTATGTTGATTTAATTAAAAAAAAACAAAAAAAAAACGATACCGATAATAAAAAAAACGATACCGATAATTTCCGATATTACATTTTAAAGCATTTATCGGCCGATAATATCGGCAGGCCGATATTATCGGACATCTCTAATATATATGTATATATATATATATATATATATAAATATATATATATATATATATATATATATATATATATATATATATATATATATATACTGTATATATATACTGTATATATATATATATACATATATACTGTATATATATACAGTATATATATACACTACCGTTCAAAAGTTTGGGGTCACATTGAAATGTCCTTATTTTTTAAGGAAAAGCACTGTACTTTTCAATGAAGATAACTTTAAACTAGTCTTAACTTTAAAGAAATACACTCTATACATTGCTAATGTGGTAAATGACTTTTCTAGCTGCAAATGTCTGGTTTTTGGTGCAATATCTACATAGGTGTATAGAGGCCCATTTCTAGCAACTATCACTCCAGTGTTCTAATGGTCCAAGGTGTTTGCTCATTGGCTCAAAAGGCTAATTGATGATTCGAAAACCCTTGTGCAATCATGTTCACACATCTGAAAACAGTTTAGCTCGTTACAGAAGCTACGGGGCGGTATAGCTCGGTTGGTAGAGCGGCCGTACCAGCAACTTGAGGGTTGCAGGTTCGATCCCCGCTTCCGCCATCCTAGTCACTGCCGTTGTGTCCTTGGGCAAGACACTTTACCCACATGCTCCCAGTGCCACCCACACTGGTTTAAATGTTACTTAGATATTGGGTTTCACAATGTAAAGCGCTTTGAGTCACTTGAGAAAAAGCGCTATATAAATGTAATTCACTTCACTACAAAACTGACCTTCCTTTGAGCAGATTGAATTTCTGGAGCACCACATTTGTGGGGTCAATTAAACGCTCAAAATGGCCAGAAAAAGAGAACTTTCATCTGAAACTCGACAGTCTATTCTTGTTCTTAGAAATGAAGGCTATTCCACAAAATTGTTTGGGTGACCCCAAACTTTTGAACACATACACACATATATATATATATATATATATATATATATATATATATATATATATATATAAATAAATATAAATAAATATATATACATATATATATATATATATATATATATATATATATATATATATATATATATATATATATATATATATATATACACACACACACATATATATATATATATATATATATATATATATATATATATATATATATATATATATATATATATATATATATATATACACACACATATACAAATATATATACATATATGTACATATATATATATACATATACATACATATATACATATATATACACATACATATACATATATACATACATATATATACACACATATATATATACACATATATTCTTGGCATCTGTTTGTATCGAGAGACAATAGAGTTTTGCGCTCAAATGTCAATTCCTGTGCAACGCGTGTTGTGACTATATCAGCCAATTCTTGACAGACATGCTTTGTTGCAGTTGTATTGTTGGTTGATTCAGTGGGGGTGTGACTGTTCGCTTTCTACGTTCACGCTTCTCCTCCCACTGTCTTACTCTTCTTAAGTCACTCTGATGTACACCCTCCTCAACTAACTTCCTCCATTTCCCACGTTCAGCTGAAGAAGCTTCCCAGTTTAATGGGTTGGTGTCACTGGCCTTCATATCACGCTTACACACATCTTTAAAACGAAGGACAGGTCTTCCCACAGCCCTTGTTCCAGAGGCCAGTTCTCTGTACAGGATGTCTTTTGGAATGCGAGTGTCATCCATTCGACTTACATGGCCAAGCCATCTCAGACGTCGTTGTGTAAGGAGAGCGAAGATTGTCTTCATTCCTGTTTTCTCGAGGATATCCTTATTCGGGATGCGATCCTGCCATTTGATTCCCAGAATCCGCCTTAGGCACCGAAGATGGAAGGAGTTCAAACGGCGCTCTTGGCGTGCATACGAGGTCCATGACTCACTGCCATAAAGTAGAGTGCTGAGAACACAGGCTTGATAGATCTTCATTTTCGTGTTGATGGTTAGCAGTGTGTTCTCCCAAGCACGCTTGGAGAGTCTAGCCATCGTTGTAGATGCTTTGCCAATGCGAATGTTGATCTCGGCATCGAGAGAGAGATTGCTGGATATGGTTGAGCCAAGATAGGTGAAGTTCTCAACAACTTGCAGGGTGTGGTTTCCAATGGAGATCCTTGGAATGTTGCGCATATCTTGTCCCATAATGTTGGTCTTTTTGAGGCTTATAGTTAAGCCAAAGTCTTTGCATGCATCAGAAAAGCTGTTGATCAGCCTCTGTAGTGCTTCCTCTGATGGTAAGGCCAGAGCAGCATCATCTGCGAAGAGCATCTCTCTGATGAGGACTTTACGCACTCTAGTCTTTGCCCGGAGACGTGCGAGGTTGAACAGTTTCCCGTCGCTCCTTGTGTGCAGGTAAACACCATCGTCAGATGATTTGAATGCTTCTGACAATAGCAACGAGAAGAAGATTCCGAAGAGCGTAGGAGCAAGCATGCATCCTTGCTTCACTCCATTCTCAATTGGGAATGGAGCTGATGCGGAGCCGTCATACTGTATAGTTCCTTGCATATCTTCATGGAATGATGTTATCAGCTTCAGCAGCTTTGGTGGGCAGCCTATCTTGTGCAAAAGCTTGAAGAGAGCCTTCTTGCTAACTAAATCGAAGGCCTTTGTAAGGTCGATGAAGGCGATATACAATGGTTGTCTCTGTTCACGGCATTTCTCTTGTAATTGTCTGATAGACAATATCATGTCAATGGTCGATCTCCCCGACCTGAATCCACATTGCGATTCTGGATATACACGGGCCGCAAGCAATTGCAGTCTGTTGAGTAACACTCTAGCGAAGGTCTTCCCGACAGTGCTTAGGAGGGATATTCCACGGTAATTGTTGCAGTCGCTGTGATCACCTTTATTTTTGTACAGTGTGATGATGTTTGAGTCACGCATATCCTGAGGAATTGTTCCTTCATCCCAGCATTGACATAGAAGCTCATGAAGATGGTCTAGAAGAACAGTGTCCTTACTGTTCTTGATGATCTCAGTGGGAATGCCATCGTTCCCTGGAGCTTTGCCACAGGTAAGGGAGTTGACTGCCTTCTTGAGCTCCGCTAAGGTTGGGAGCTTGTCGAGATCATCCATAGGTTCTCGATGTTTTTAATTGTAGTGTCATTGACTGCAATATCCCGGGAGTAGAGTTCCTGGTAGTGCTCGACCCATCTTTCCATCTGGAGCCCACGGTCTGTGATGACTTCTCCAGTGAAGGATTTCAGTGGCACTACCTTCTTGGTAGTTGGTCCGAAAGCTTTCTTCATACCTGTATACATGCCACGAGAATTACCATTATCTCCAGCCAGTTGGATACTCTCGCAGAGGCCAAGCCAGTAGCTGTTAGCACATTGCCTTGCAATGCGTTTGGCATTATTTCTTGTCTTCCTGAGAGCTTCAAGTGTCTTTGCAGATGGATCGTTCTTATAACTCATTAGGGCTGTTCTCTTGGCTTCGATGATGGGCTTCATCTCTGCAAGCCCAGCGACAAACCAGTCTGGGTTCTTCTTTTCTCTCTTACCATAGATGGCCATGGCTGTGCTGTGAACAGCATCGCGGATGTAGTTCCATCGTTCTTTAGCATTACCAGCAGGGCAGTCCTGGAGTGCATTTTCGATGGACTCGGCGAAGCATTCACGTAGGTCGGGGGCATGCATTTTGGCAGTATCTAGGCGTGGGCGACCTTTCTGCTTTGTACGGTGAATCCGTCTGGGCTGAAGACGCACCCTGCTGCCAATCAGTGAATGGTCTGTGTCACAGTCAGCGCTGTGATAGCTGCGGGTGATTTGAACGCAGTTCATTGACGATTTACTTGTGATGATTAGATCTAGTTGATGCCAACTTTTTGATCTGGGATGCCTCCAGGAAACCCTGTGATGTGGCTTTGTCGAGAAGAATGTGTTGGTAATACAAAGGTGGTGGTAAGAACAAAGTTCTAGTAGTCTCTGTCCATTCTCGTTTAGTTTTCCTATGCCAAAGTGTCCAATGCATTTGGGCCAGGAGTCATGGTCTGATCCCACTCGAGCATTGAAGTCTCCTAGTAAGAACAGGTGCTCAGTGGCAGGAATGTCAGTGATGAGAGAGTCCAGATGATTGTAGAACTGATCCTTTGCCTCTGCAGAGCTGCAAAGAGTAGGAGCATAAATGCTCAGGATGTTTACTGGACCTGAAGCACTTGACAGGCGAAGAGAAAGTATGTGTTCTGTGCCTCCATTTGGTGGTTCAGTTGAGGAGAGTAAGGAGTTCCTCACTGCAAGTCCGACGCCATGCAGATGTTGTTCCTGTGGCTCTCTTCCCTGCCAAAATATGGTGTAGTCTTCTTCTCTGATATAGCCGTCTGAGGGGAGTCTCGTCTCCTGCAGGGCAGCAATATCGATGTTGAGCCTCTTGAGCTCGCGGTTGATGATGGCCGTCTTCCGACTGTCGTCAACCGTGGATAGATCTTCTGAGAAGCCAGGACTCATGGTCCTGACGTTCCAGCTTGCTAAACGCAAGACTGCCAGTTTTTTCTGTTTTCGTTGTTTGCCTGGTGCAGTATTTACAGTCCGCTTGTCAAGTCAGTCCTTTAAGCTCCAAGCACCCGATGAAGCAGGCGGCCTGTGGCGGGTCAGTACCTTATTAACCCGGGGCTGCCCAGCTTAAGGTGGGTGGTAACTGACCAGTAGGACGCGATGATCCCTCCCACCGACGGAGATAACCCGTAGCGCCGATATCCTACGCCAATCGAAAACGGCTTATAACTCGTAACTGCTATCTCCTGTGTTGTTTCTGCTACTTTTGACAGTGGCACGGAAGTAGCCTCTCCAGTTTTTTGGCGCAAGCCTGGGCTAGAGGTATGGAGATCCTGGGTAGCCCATTCGTCAGAATCTCCCTCTCGGCCTTGCTAACGTAGTCCAAAGGAAAGCATAGCAATACGTTTGGCATCAGTTTGACTGCAGGAGCTGCCGGAAAAGTGTCGTATCGAACACCAGACCGCCTGCGGGGCTCCACTCAGTTATCCGTAACCCTGGACAGGGGCCCATACCGGGTACTGTCAGCCGGAGCCAGCTGAACCCGGGACTCGTGTCAGGCAGGGTCGTCACGCCCTGAAGTAGTTGCCAAGTCCACTTGGCCACTACCCACTACCCATAACACATATATACACATATATATACATATATACATACATCTACATACACATATGTACATATATGTATATACACATACATATACATATATATATACATATATACATACATATATATACATACATACATACATACATACATACATATATATATGTATGTATACATACACATATATATTCATACATACATATACAGTACATATATACATGTATATACATTTATATATATTCATTCATATATATTCATACACACATATATATTTATATATACATACATGTATACTCATATATATTCATACATATACATTTATATGTATTCATACAAACATACATATATACACACACACACATATGTATATATATATATATATATATATATATATACATACACACATATATATATATATATATACACACACACATATATATATATATATACACACATATGTATATGTACACACACACATATATATATATATATATATATATATATATATATATATATATATATATATATATATATATATATATATATGACATATATATATACATCCTTAGTAATAATATAGTTAAAAGGCCACTTTCATTCAATTCAATCTGACATTAGAAAAAGTCTGCCTTAACTTGTGACGTACAGAAGACATTATTTTCTTGCATGTCTATGTTGCCTAATTGAGCATATGATCAACTTATTTCATAAGTGGCCTTTAAGGCGTATATGTATTTGGAAGCCAAACAGAATGCATCCGATATGTCAAGATGTCTTAACTCCGTTCTTCCAAAAGGCCCACGCTTTACAACCTAGAAGCAGACCTCCTGTTTGAAGGAATCTTGACGTCTGCCTGCCTGGATCATCTCAGTGTAGCGCCATCATAAAATATGCAGACTACATCAAATTAATGCTTCACAAAACTCTGCGGGGGAAATAGAAAGGGGCGACAATGTTTGCTCGACTGGTGAGGTGAGTTCAATAATTCAGACTCCTCCGTGAGTGTTAGCCGTGCACAGGCCAGGGATGGAACCTGGGTCCACTAATCCCCACAGTTAAGTGTTAAGGGACAATGAGACACTTCTTCATAATCATGGCTTGAAAGGTTCTACTCCAAAAGTGTATAAGACACACTATATTGCCAAAAGTATTTGGCCACCTGCCTTGACTCACATATAAACTTGAAGTGCCATCCCATTCATAACCCATAGGGTTCAATATGATGTGGGTCCACCTTTTGCAGCTATTACAGCTTCAATTCTTCTGGGAAGATTTTCCACAAGGTTGCAGAGTGTTTATGTGCTGAAAACAAAGTTCTGTTGTACTTGTGCAATGACAATAAAGACCTATCTAATCTGATCTGATCTGATCTTATAGGAATTTTCCACCATTCTTCCAAAAGACCATTGGTGAGGTCACACACTGATGTTGGCTCTAAGTCTCCGTTCTAATTCATCCCAAAGGTGTTCTATTGTGTTCACGTCAGGACTCTGTGCAGGCCAGTCAAGTTCATCCACACCAGACTCTGTCATCCATGTCTTTATGGACTTTGCTTTGTGCACTGGTGCACAGTCATGTTGGAAGAGGAAGGGGCCCGCTCCAAACTGTTCCCACAAGGTTGGGAGCATGGAATTGTCCAAAATGTTTTGGTACCCTGGAGCATTTGAAGTTCCTTTCACTGGAACTAAGGGGCCAAGCCCAACTCCTGAAAAACAACCCGACATCATAATTCCTCCTCCACCAAATTTCACACTCGGCACAATGCAGTCCGAAATGTACCTTTCTCCTGGCAACCTCCAAACCCAGACTGGTCCATCAGATTGCCAGATGGAAAAGTGTGATTCATCAGTCCAGAGAAGGCGTCTCCACTGCTCTAGAGTCCAGTGGTGATGTGCTTTACACCACTGCATTCCACACTTTGCATTGGACTTGGTGATGTATGGCTTAGATGCTGGTGCTCGGCCATGGAAACTCATTCCATGAAGCTCTCTGCGTACTGTACGTGGGCTAATTGGAAGGTCACATGAAGTTTGGAGCTCTGTAGCAACTGACCGTACAGAAAGTCTTTGCACTATGTGTTTTTATTATTACTCAATGGCTGAGTGGTTAGAGTGTCCGCCCTGAGATCGGTGGGTTGTGAGTTCAAACACCGGTCGAGTCATACCAAAGAGTATACAAATGGGAACCATTACCTCCTTGCCTGGCACTCAGCATCAAGGGTTGGAATTGGGGGTTAAATCACCAAAAATGATTCCCGGACGCGGCCACCGCTGCTGCTCACTGCTCCCTTCACCTCCTAGGGGGTGAAAAGGGGGATGGGTCAATTGCAGACGACAAATTTCACCACAACTTTAACTATGCTGACCCCTCTCTGTCAGTTTACGTAGCCTACCGCTGAATTGCTGTTGTTCCCAAACTCTTCACTTTTCTTATAATAAAGTTGACTTTGGGATATTTAGGAGCGAGGAAATTTCAGGACTGGATTTGTTGCACAGGTGGCATCCTATGACAGTTCCACGCTGGAAATCACTGAGAGCGGCTCATTCTTTCACAAATGTTTGTAGAAACAGTCTCCATGCCTAAGTGCTTGATTGTATACACCTGTCGCAGCAAGCACATCTTTTACCATTGAACCACATCCTTTCCCTTCATTTTAAGCTCTATGATTAGTTTTCTTTCCCATCATTTAGTGGACTTAACAGGACGCACGTTAGCGGCAAGGTTGCAGGAGAGCTGCTTTGTTTGTGAAGAGAATTCAATTTCACAGGCTGGTCTCACAGGAGAGCTGGACGGGCCTCAGGATTGAAGGGACAGTAATTGAAAGGCACAGAAGCTCATCTGCTGTCCGCTTTTTTTTTTTTCCTGTCCCACTTGTGTTCATAAAAGCATTTGTGTTTGCGCTTGCATTGTTGCTGCTGGTCCTCTATTGTAGCAGGGACGTAAGGATAAACGCTGAGAAAGATAACTGTGGTAAAACTCCCCACAGTTCGTATTACAGTTTGAAAATAAAATGATGGAAAAACCGTGATTGACAACTGCACTTTTATAAACTCACCGACTGACTGGCGCCAAAGCTAACATGAAAAAAAAAGATTAATATGGAAGTTGATTTGTGTCTTCATTACGAAAGCTTGTTTTGGAGACTGAATGACTGAATTTTTTAACAGTTTTTTTTTTTTTTTACTCAAAATGATGCTGACAATAAAAATGTGTGTTTTCAAAAGTTAGGCGTTTTAAAATTATGTGTGAAAAAAAAAAAATGTAAAAATTCCATCCATTTTAAAAGTTAAAGTTAAAGTACCAATGATTGTCCCACACACACACTAGGTGTGGCGAAATTATTCTCTGCATTTGACCCATCACCCTTGATCACCCCTTGGGAGGTGAAGGGAGCAGTGAGCAGCAGCAGTGGCCGCGCCCGGGAATCATTTTCTACCGCTTGTCCCTTTCGGGGTCACTGGAGCCTATCTCAGCTGCATCTGGGCGGAAGGCGGGGTACATATGTATATATATATATATATATATATATATATATATATATATATATATATATATATATATATATATATATATATATATATACATTCAGTGGGGAAAAAAAAGTGTATAAAATTCACTGTAAAAAAATCAGTATAAAAAAAATAAAAAATGTGTAAAATCAATCAATCACTGTTTACTTATATAGCCCTAAATCACGAGTGTCTCAAAGGGCTGCACAAGCCACAACGACATCCAAAATAATTCAGTGCAGAAAAATTCAGTGAAGAAATATTACTTTCTTCAAAACTCAAGACTTACTTCAGGTAAATTAAGACTGAAACACCTCCTTACCTCTTCAACCTATCCCTGGGGATAGGTTGATTGGCAACACTAAATGGTCCCTAGTGTGGGAATGTTGTCTGTGGGGTGGCGACTTGTCCAGGGTGTACACCACCTTCCGCTGAGATAGGCTCCAGCACCCCCCGTGACCCTGAAAGAGACAAGCGGTAGAAAATTGGATGGACACCTCATTACACCACTTCATTACCAAAGCTTTTTTTGGAGACTGAATTAATGATTTTGAATTTGTGAACACAAGACGCGTATTAAAAAGTTAAGTGTTTTAATATTATGTGTAAAAAAAAAATATATATATATATATATATATATATATATATATATATATATATATATATATATATATATATATATATATATATATATATATAAAAATTCAGGGGGAATAAATTATCAGTGTATAAAAATTAACTTTAAAAAAAATCAGTGTAAAAAAATTAAAGTTGGTAAACATTTAGTGAAAAAAATATTCAGTGTATAAACATTGTAAAAGAATTCTGTGAAGAAATATTAGTTTGTATAAAACTCAAGACTCACTTCAGGTAAATTAAGACTGAGACACTTGTGATTTAGGGCTATATAAATAAACATTGATTGATTGATTGATTGAAACACCTCATTGGCTGGTTCTGGGACAGGATCCATTGCTTCAGTCTTAATTTACCGAAAGTGAGTCTTAAATTTTTAAGCAACAAAAATTATTGCACTGAATTTTTCTGCACCGATTTATATTTTTTTACACTGAATTTGAAAACAGTGTATTTTAACAAACAGATTTTTCGAGAGACACATTTTGCTGACATATTTTATTAAATGAAAATGTGGTCATCAATTGATAGCAATAATAGATTGAATTTGTAAGGGCACTTTTCATTTAAATAAATCTTAAAGTGCTACAGTACAAACTCGGGTTGTACGGTATACCGGTACTAGTATAGTATGGCGGTACTAATTAATCAAAAACGGTACTATACTCTGTTTGAAAAGTACCGGTTCACCATTTTTATTTTATTCTTTAACGGGCATGCCGGCGCGTCGTCACGTCGTGTCATTGCTGGTTTTACCAGCAGAGAAGCATGTTCGGCAGCGCACACACACAGAGTACTTACAAGCACACACAGTGTGTAGACAGAAAAGGGAGAATGGACGCATTTTGGTGTAAAAAGTAAAGATAAAGTTGAAGTTATAACACTGAAACACCCTCAGGAAGAGCTGCTTTAAGACATGGCTAGCGGCAAACGTCCATTTGCAGTCTGCAGTGTTTTAGCTACTTCTAAATCACTAATCCTGGCCTCCATGGCGACAAATAAAGTAAGTTTCTTACAAGTATCATTATCACTGGAGGACGAGGAATAGCTAAACATGCTTCACTACACACCGTAGGAGGATACAATAGCTCACCGCTAACAGCAAGCCAGCACCCTGAATGTAAACAAATGCCATGGGTGGATCTACACCTGACATTCACTGTAATGATACCAAGTACAATAGCATATCTATTTTTTTAAATTTGTATTATGTTTATAAAGTCAGTAAATATGTCCCTGGACACATGAGGACTTTGAATATGACCAGTGTATAATCCTGTACCTACTTGTCATCGTATTGATATCTACATTTGTGGTATCATCTAACTAGGAGTCTTTGTTTGTTTACTTACTGTCTTTTTTGCCACTTGTGCCAGCTTTTTTGAAACATGTTGAAGGCATCAAATTCCAAATGAGCTAATATTTGCAAAAAAATAACAAAGTTTACCAGTTCCAACATTAAATATCTTGTCTTTGCAGTCTATTCAATTGAATATAAGTTGAAAAGGATTTGCAAATCATTGTATTTTGTTTTTATTTACCATTTACACAATGTGACAACTTCACCAGTTTTGGGGTTTGTACAAATTGAGCTCTATAACTCGCCATTGTTCCAGTTCAAAAAACCGCCCCGCTAAAACCAAAATCACAACTTTGACACCATTGTCCGAACACCGTCATCATTTTCTGCATGCAAAGAAAAAAAATTCCTAACAACTTGACATATTTGGAGCACCCCACTACACGCGTAGCCACTTAAATCCTGGATTATTTGAGTGGTGGTGGCATGTTCCAGTCAATCCCATTATTGTATCACGTTAATCGCTCCAAATGCGTGTTTTTTGCAGCGATTTTGGATGGAGGAGAGGAGCATGAGTGGGAGTCATCCTGCATTATTCAGAGAGAACAGGCAAGATTATGCACCATCTGCGTCCACATCCCAGTGGGCCTGTCACAATTGATCCACAACCCTTGACCTTTCCGCATCCTCGCAATGTTTTCCAACAGTCCCGCCGTGTGCCGAGTGGTCAAACGCGGGGGTTTTGCATCGGCGTGTGTTGCGTACTGCAGTCCGTTTTCTGCCCGGTAACCTTTACACTGTATCACAAAAGGCAGACAGGACAAGCAGAAAAGCCTTTTTGGGGGGTTTTTCTGCACTCTGAAATCCAAAGGTGGAGGCCTTCAATGTACACTTATGTGGGATATTTCCATAGGTCACAATATTCAAGTTGACCTGGCTTCCCACAAGACACAAGTTGCCACTTTTTATTTGACCATCAGGGGGAGGCGCAGCAGCTTGAGAAAAATGAATAAGAATTTTCTTTCCCCCAAAGTTAGGTTTTGTCAAAGGCAAAATTAACAGCCCTCCGCAGTCGGCAGTGTTCTAGCTACTTCTAAATCACTAATCCTGGCCTCCATGGTGACAAATAAAGTAAGTTTCTTACAAGTATCATTTGGACGAGAAATAGCTAAACATGCTTCACTACACACCGTAGGAGGATACGATAGCTCACCCGCGTCACCACTAACAAAAGATAGTGCGCCTGAATGTAAACAAATGGCATGGGTGGATCTACACATGACATCCACTGTAATGATAACAAGTACAATAAAGTTAAAGTACCAATGATTGTCACACACACACTAGGTGTGGCGAAATGATTCTCTGCATTTGACCCATCACCTTTGATCCCCCCCTGGGAGGTGAGGGGAGCAGTGAGCAGCAGCATAGCGTATCTCGTCGATACTACTATGATTACATTGATATTTTTTATCGTCACAAAATCTTTTTTCCTTTTTTTTTTAAAATTCATATTATGTTTCTAAAGTCAGTAAATATGTCCCTGGACACATGAGGACTTTGAATATGACCAATGTATGATCCTGTAACTACTTGGTATCGGATCGATACCTAAATGTGTAGTATCATCCAAAACTAATGTAAAGTATCAAACAACAGAAAAATAAGTGATTATTATATTATGTTTATAAAGTGAGGCAATACGTCCCTGAACACATGAGGACTTTTGATTATGACCAATATACGATACTATAAGGTATTCATATGTTTTTTTCTTCCTAAAATAATTTAGAAGCACTGACGTACAAAAGGCAGACCAGGACAAGCAGAAAAGTTTTTGGGTTTTTTTTTTCCGCACTCTGAAATCCTAAGATCGAGGCCTTCAACGTACACCTATGTGGAATATTTCCATAGGTCACAATATTCAAGTTGACGTGGCTTCCCACTGTACTCAAGTTGCCGCTTTTTATTTGATCAAGACCCCTGGGAGCATCAGGGGGAGGCGCAGCAGCTTGAGAAAAATAAATGAGAAACATTTTCCCCAAAGTTAGGTTTTGTCAAAGACAAAATTAACAGCCCTCCGCAGTCTGCAGTGTTTTAGCTACTTCTAAATCACTAATCCTGGCCTCTATGGCGACAAATAAAGTATGTTCTTCCAAGTATCATTATCACTGGAGGACGAGGAATCGCTAAACATGCTTCACTACACACCGTAGGAGGATACAACAGCTCACCGGCGTCACAATGTAAACAAACGCCATGGGTGGATCTATACCTGACATCCACTGTATTTATACCAAGTACAATAGCATATCTCGTCGATACTACTATTAAGTTAAAGTTAAAGTTAAAGTACCAATGATTGTCACACACACACTAGGTGTGGTGAAATGTGTCCTCTGCATTTGACCCATCCCCTTGTTCACCCCCTGGGAGGTGAGGGGAGCAGTGAGCAGCAGCGGTGGCCGCGCCCGGGAATCATTTTTGGTGATTTCCAACCCTTGATGCTGAGTGCCAAGCAGGGAGGTAATGTCTCCCATTTTTATAGTCTTTGGTATGACTCGGCCGAGGTTTCAACTCACGACCTACCCATCTCATATCATATCGCGGTACTAACTATTTAAAAAATGGTACTATACTCTGTTTGAAAAGTACCAGTTCCCCGTATTTTTTTTTTACGGCCATGACGGCGCGTCGTCTCGTGAAGTGAAGTGAAGTGAATTATATTTATATAGCGCTTTTCTCTAGTGACTCAAAGCGCTTTTACATAGTGAAACCCAATATCTAAGTTACATTTAAACCAGTGTGGGTGGCACTGGGAGCAGGTGGTTAAAGTGTCTTGCCCAAGGACACAACGGCAGTGACTAGGATGGCATTTTGTTTTTGTTTACTTTGTAGCCAGTTCAGTATTAGTTTGGTTCTGCATAGCCTTCCCTAAGCTTCAATGCCTTTTCTTAGGGGCACTCACCTTTTGTTTATTTTTGGTTTAAGCATTAGAGACTACAATTACTGGTTTGCAAAAAATATTTTTAACCCAAATAGGTGAAATTATATCATCTTTTTTTATAGCTCAGTTTATTTTGTCCCTCGACGTGCTAACTGTTAGCGTTTCAGTTCGGCTTTTCATCTTTACACAAAAAAATTCTACAAAAAAAAAACAAAATATATGTTTTTCCTACTCGTGCATTTACTTCGGCAAATCTATGTAGAATTCCAACATTGTACGAGTTGGACTTGTGCATTCCTCGTCAAAGTTGCCTCGGCCTAAACACGGGAAGAGTGCTACGTCTCCGTCCAGGAGTCATGAGCTTGGACTTAATGGCTGAATCTTGGTTGAATGCTTGAATACAAAGTAACAACGTGAAGAACTTTTTCTCCAATCAAACTCCTCACGCTATCCTACCGGATCGGAGTTTCACTGTGCTGTCACAGCTGGCGCGGCGAATAAGGCCGTTAACGGTGAGCGGGGGACATGATGAGTCCAAATGGCGCCCTTGGAGTTGAGTGAGGTCACGCTCACAGACGCTTAGCCTCTCGTACAACAGCGGGGAGTAAAAAGGCGGTAATAAAATCACGCCCGGTGAATCGGCTGCATATAGCGGGTCAAGCTCGTGTGTGTCGCACTTCCCGCCTGATTGTAGTTAATTAGATGATGAGACGTGTGCGAAGACAAGCTGCTTAGTCTGATTAGAGAGATCAGCTTCCTGTGACGAGCAGAACTTAACTTGACGCCGAGCTCTGACGGCCGCACACTGAAAAATCAAAGCAAGCGGGGGCCATTTCCATATTTGTTTTCTTTTAAAAACCAATACAATATATGTATACAAAAAAAAACATTTAGACCTCCACTCAGGCTTGATACCCAGGGACCCCAAAGTGTTTTGGTCCAAAAAAAATATTAAAAATGTGTCATTATTCAGTATTATTATTTTTATTATTATTCACGTTTTAAATCTCTAGATCGAGGTCTATCTGTCAATATGCCGTTTTTAAAGATTTAAGTTGTATGCTCTTTTTTTTTAATGGAAAAAACACAAAATATGCAATATTTTCACCCAATAAATTTTTTTAAGTGGAATATTTCAGATGATATAATAATTGGAGCCTTAAAAAGCTCAATAACTCATAACAACATTGATTTTAATTCATTAGTATTTTTTTGAGCAATGACACTTAAAAACAAATCACACTAAAATTATTGGGGATCCTAAAGTGTAAAATACTTTAAAAATGTTTTACTTCTTACACAATAATCTCAAGATCAACTTCAGATCTATCCGTCAATTATAAGTTTAATTGTTGTTTATGTTTTTTGTTTGTTCGTTTTAGGCCCTTCTTAAAAAAAATTTAAAAAACAGCTTAGTTTTTTATATGGCAAACAAAATATGCAACATTTTCCCCAAAAATATCTCAAAGTGGAATATTTAACGTGAGGTAATTGAGCCTTGAATAGGTCCATCCATCCATCCATTTTCTACCGCTTGTCCCTTTTGGGGTCGCAAGGGGTGCTGGAGCCTATCTCAGCTGCATTCGGGCGGAAGGCGGTGTACACCCTGGACAAGTCGCCACCTCATCGCAGGGGGAAAAACACAAAATATGCAATATTTTCACCCAATAAAATTTTTTAAGTGGAATATTTGAGATGATATAATAGTTGGAGCCTTAAAAAGGTCAATAACTCATAACACCATTGATTTCAAATCATTATTATTTTTTTGAGCAATGACACTTAAAAACAAATCACACTAAAATGATCCCAACCTTGTGGGAACAGTTTGGAGCGGGCCACTTCCTCTTCCAACATGACTGTGCACCAGTGCACAAAGCAAGGTCCATAAAAACATGGATGACAGAGTCTGGTGTAGATGAACTTGACTGGCCTGCACAGAGTCCTGACCTTATCCCAATAGAACCCCTTTGGGATGAATTAGAACGGAGACTGAGAGCCAACAACAGTGTGTGACCTCACCAATGCGCTTTTGGAAGAATGGTGGAAAGTTCCTATAAACACACTCGACAACCTTGTGGACAGCCTTCCCAGAAGAGTTGAAGCTGTAAAAGTTGCAAAAGGTCATATTGAACCCTATGGGTTAGGAATGGGATGGCACTACAAGTTCATATGTGAGTCAAGGCAGGTGGCCAAATACTTTTGGCAATATAGTGTATATCAGAGATTTTAGTTGCAAGCTGATTTTATCAGATATTTGTCTTTTTTTTTTTTTTTTTTTTTTTGCTGATGCTTAGTATTTGAGATCAATCACAGGATGGCTCCGATTACGGCAGCGTTGAAAGCAACCGACGGTGAAATTGAGGCAACTTCAGCGCGGTGTGCCACAACCTCATTGTTTCTAATTGCCACTTCCACACAATATTTGCACGCTCCCATCTGCTATTAATTACTGAAAGAAGTATTTGAGGGCTTTTCAGCGCTGCTCTTGCCAAGCATGCTCCTGCAGAACTGCGCTGACGTCTCCACAAGCACTTCTCCTGTCACGTTAGCCTCAACGGTGCAGGTAGGGAGAACATTCCTGCTTTTTTTTTACAACAACAAGAGAAGCGCCGCTCTGCTTGCGCAACAGTCAGCCGGTTGCTTCCGGTTTGTTTGCCAACTCGGATCCTTCACTATCCATTTTGTTCATCTTACATAACACTGCATCACATATTAGGAGAGCGTTTTTTTTGTAGCGTTCACTATCCAACTTAAAAGGCAGGTTCTTAGTTGTCAACTTTTTCCACTGAGGGCCGAACACTGAGAAATCAAAACATGCATCCTGGTAATTAATCTTAATTTAATTCATCTTAGATTTTTTTTTTTATGGAGTTTGGACGTTTTTGATAATATCCACAATGTTCAGTGTGCAGGTTGTGTTAAGTGTGACCATTTGTTTTTGCACCATGACTAGGGAAGGTTGTTTGGATTGTGTCATATAAGTATATGCAGTGCTAGTATTTTCTAAAGTACTTTCAAGGGGTCATTGAATTGATTTACTCACATTGTCCACAAGATGGCAGCAAATATGTAGCATTCAGACACCGCCTCGTATTTAATATTATGCCGCCTGGTAATTAATCTTAATTAAAAAAAATTTCAAACTAAATTAAGATTAATTTGAAAGCACTATGTGGTGCGATGCTTTGTTGAACTCATGACGTCTCGCGGGGCAAACTGAAAAGGATGGCGGACCGTAGCTCAATGCCCTCCAATAAGGTTGTTTTTTTTCATGTATTTTAGTCATTTACAAAAGGTAAACATGATAGGCTAGTAGTTACACAACAGCTAAGCGCACAATAGCACACAAGCTAGACGTACATAATAATAATTAAACAATATTGCAGTGTAAAATAGCACGTTTGTCAATATAAACTACAGTTGCATACTACCAACACATACAAAGTCTCCGAGGCAGAAGGTATTCAGTAACAAACGTGTCTGCATCATTCTGTTTAATGTGTCATGAACTTAATTTATTAGATTATTAGGGCCACTAGTTTTTTTGTGGCGTTCACTATCAAACATAAAAGGCAGGTTCTTAGTTGAAAAAACATGTAAACTTTTTCTACTGAGGGCCACACACTGACAAAACAAAACATGCAGGTATTTCATATTATGCCGCCTGGTAATTAATCTTAATCAAATGTTTTTCAAACTAAATTAAGATTCATTTGAAAGCACTCCGCGGTGCGATGCTTTGTTGAACTCGTGACGTCTCGCGGGGCAAACTGAAGAGGATGGCGGACCGTAGTTTGGACCCCCCCTGGTCCATAGCCTACCATGTTTACCTTTTGTAAATGACTTGACTAATACACAAGGAAAACTTTATTGGAGGATATTTAGCTGATGAAATGTTGTGTAGCGGTAATTTATTACCAAAATTATCTCAACAGCTCAATGTCCTCCAATAAGGTTGTTTTTTTTCATGTATTTTAGTCATTTACAAAAGGTAAACATGATAGGCTAGTAGCTACACAACAGCTAAGCGCACAATAGCACACGAGCTAGACGTACATAATAATAATTAAACAATATTGCAGTGTAAAATAGCACGTTTGTTAATATAAATTACAGTTGCATACTACCAACACATACAAAGTCTCCGAGGCAGAAGGTATTCAGTAACAAACGTGTCTGCATCATTCTGTTTAATGTGTCATGAACTTAATTTATTAGATTATTAGGGCCACTAGTTTTTTTGTGGCGTTCACTATCAAACATAAAAGGCAGGTTGTTAGTTGAAAAAACATGTAAACTTTTTCCAATGAGGGCCACACACTGACAAAACAAAACATGCAGGTATTTCATATTATGCCGCCTGGTAATTAATCTTAATCAAAATTTTTTCAAACTAAATTAAGATTCATTTGAAAGCACTCCGCGGTGCGATGCTTTGTTGAACTCGTGACGTCTCGCGGGGCAAACATAAAAGGTAGGTTCTTAGTTGAAAGAACATGTAAATTGGGGGCCCCAAACTTTTTCCACTGAGGGCCGGCCGTACACTAAAAAATCTAAACATTAAGGGGAAATTTTGATCATTTTAATTTTTGTTTAATTTTTTTAAACCATTACAATGTATAGACTTTGAAGTGAAGGGTCTCAGTCATAAACATTTTTAAAATAAGGCATGAATAGAAAATATTTTTCCAACGCTTGAATCTCAATATCAGTGGTGTCAAACTCCTTTTTATTGAGGGCCACGTCACAATTATGGTTGCCTCAGAGGGCCACATTTAAAAGTGAATTAGGGTTGTACGGTATACCGGTACTAGTATAGTATCGCGGTACTAATGAATCAAAAACTGTCCTATACTCTGTTTGAAAAGTACCGGTTCTGTCTATCTGTGTTGGCCCTGCGATGAGATGGCAACTTGTCCAGGGTGTACCCCGCCTTCCGCCCGAATGCAGCTAAGATAGGCTCCAGCACCCGCCACGACCCCGAAAGGGACAAGCGGTAGGAAATGGATGGATGGATGGATGTGTTCCCTTTTTTTTTTTTTTTAACATTGCTGGTTTTACGAGCAGAGGAGCATGTTCGGCAGCACACACACACACAGAGTACTTACAAGCAGACACAGTGTGTAGACAAAAAAGGGAGAATGGACGCATTTTGGTGTAAAAAGTAAAGAAAAAGGTGAAGTTATAACACTGAAACACCCTCAGGAAGAGCTGCTTTAAACATGGCTAGCTAGCTAGCAGCTAACATCCATCTGCAGTCTGCAGTGTTTTAGCTACTTCTAAATCACTAATCGTGGCCTCCATAGTGACAAATAAAGTAGGTTTCTTAAATGTACATTATCACTGGAGGACGAGAAATAGCTAAGTATGCTTCACCAGCGTCACAATGCAAAGAAACGCCATGGGTGGATCTACACCTGACATCCACTGTAATGATACCAAGTACAAGAGCGTATCTAGTTGATACTACTTTGATTAAATCGATATTTTTTAGCATCACAACATCTTCTTTCGTTTATAAAAAAAATTATATTATGTTTATAACCTCAGTAAATATGTCCCTGGACACATGAGGACTTTGAATATGACCAATGTATGATCCTGTAACTACTTGGTATCCGATTGATACCTAAATGTGTGGTATCATCCAAAACTAATGTAAAGTATCAAAGAAGAGAAGAATAAGTGATTATTACATTTTAACAGAAGTGTAGATAGAACAGGGGTCACCAACGCGGTGCCCGCGGGCACCAAGTCGCCCGTAAGGACCAGATGAGTCGCCCGCTGGCCTGTTCTAAAAATCATATCTTTTTTTAAATGTTTTTATTTATTTTTATTTTTAATTTTTTTTTTTTTTTTTTTTTTAAATCAACAGAAAAAACACAAGATACACTTTCAATCAGTGCATCAACCGAAACCCCCCCACCCCCTTTAGATTTCCGATCCTTAACATTTTACATTTATCATAATTAAGCTTAAGGCCCGATTGCTGTGAAAATATGTCCAAAAGATTAAGAAGGTTCTGCAAACAATGAGGAAAAATCTTATCTTTGTGAATCGGCCTTTTCTGACGTGAACTTCATCAAGAACAAACACAGAACACGCCTCACTGATGCACATCTGCAAGACTCACTCAGAGTTGCAGTGTCAAGTTACACACCAGAGTAAACCACACTAGTTAACAGCATGCAATGCCAGGCTTCCCACTAACTGACAAAGAAACAGATAACAGATTTGGTGTCCAGTTCAAAATGTGACATGATTTATTTAAAAAAATTGAGAGTTTACTTCTGTATTTTACATGAGTTATTATTTGTACAAACATGGTGCAAAGTAATTCATGATTTGTTAAAAAATGTTAGTGGCTAGCTAGTTAAAATGGGATATTGTGATTTCACAAGACTGTCTTAGAAGTGATCATTTGAAAATGTTCAATTTGAAAAATGTGCACTTAGAGAAAATATAAAAATAAAGTGTTGCATATTGATATTTATCTGTTTCTATATATATTTATTGTGAGAAATCATTAAGATGATCAGTGTTTCCACTAAGATAAATATCATTAATTATTAATAATAACATAGAGTTAAAGGTAAATTGAGCAAATTGGCTATTTCTGGCAATTTATTTAAGTGTGTATCAAACTGGTAGCCCTTCGCATTAATCAGTACCCAAGAAGTAGCTCTTGGTTTCAAAAAGGTTGGTGACCCCTGAGATATAACATGTTAAAACAGAAAATAAGCAGATATTAACAGTAAATGAACAAGTGGATTAATAATAAAGTTTTACAGTTTGTCCCTCATAATGTGTACAAAATAATAGGTGTATAAATGACACAATATGTTACTGCATACCTCAGCAGACCAATTAGGAGTCTTTGTTTGTTTACTTACTACTAAAAGACAAGTTGTCTAGTATGTTCACAATTTTTGTTCAAATAAAGCCAATAATGCAATTTTTTGTGGCCCCCTTTATTTAGAAAAGTATCGACAAGTACCGAAAGGTATCGGAACACATTTTGGTACCGGTACCAAAACATTGGTATGGGGACAACACTAATCATAACACATACTTGCCAACCCTCCCGTTTTTAGCGGGAGAATCACGATATTCAGCGCCTCTCCCGACAACCTCCCGGCAGAGATTTTCTCCCGACAAACTCCCGGTATTCAGCCGGAGCTGTAGGCCACGCCCCCTCCAGCTCAATGCAGACCTGAGACTGAGTGGGGACAGCCTGTTCTCATGTCCGCTTTCCCACAAAATAAACAGCTTGCCTGCCCAAAGACGTCATAACATCTAGGGCTTTTATAGAGTGCACAACTGCGCACACAACAAGGAGACGAAGCAGAAGAACGAGGAAATTACAGACATGGCGGCCGAAATGATATACTCATCATGAACGGAGAAGTTAAACAGGACAATACTGCCATCTAATGGATAGCCACTGGAACACTGAAATTCAAGTATTTTTTTTTTTCTATGTAAATAAAATAAAATAAAATAAATATATATATATATAGCTAGAATTCACTGAAAGTCAAGTATTTCATACATATATATATATATGAAATATATATGAAATACTCGAGTTGGTGAATTCTAGCTGTAAATAACCACGCCCCCCGCTCCCAAACACCCCCCACCCCACCCCCACCCCCGACCAATGCCCCACCTCCCGATATTGGAGGTCTCAAGGTTGGCAAGTATGTCATAACATGATATTAACATTAGTTAACATTGCGACTTTTTCTTATTACATTTCACCTGTATGCTTTTTTTTTTATTATTCCACTTGTATTGTTTGTTTCCGTACTAATAGTATTTTTTAGAATGCAGACAGCTGTGATGTAAAGACATGTACTAACACAGCTGGATGCTCTCTGCAGGCGTCGTCTGTCAGCTTTTTTCACTGGCGCTGCCAAACTCACCGGAGACTCTGAAAGTCTTGCAAAGACTCTCCCTGCGAGTCTGTTCCTCTCTGATTACCAATGCTTCCAAAAAAAAAAACAATAATAACAACAAGTCCCGCTGCACGCGTCGCATAATCGCCCGGAGATTAAAAAAAGAAACTTGATGAAAGGACGGACTGATGGAACACCCGGAAAATGGAAATGCACTCTCTTGTCTTCCACTTTGGCAATTTTGCTGTTGGAAACACACTAATCATGCTTCCATTGTTTTCCATTACTGCGAGTCAGACACGTAATCAAGTGTTGGAGTGTTTCCATGAGCTCTCTTCTCGTTAGCTATCATTTGCATTTCTCTTCCATTCCTCCACTTCCATGATCGGACTATGGGAAATTAGCTGCCCTGTGAGATTTTTTTTTAGGTTTTAAGAACATACTCATATACATCCATCGAGTCCATTACCACTACCATGAATAATACCTTATGTAATGTACAGTAGTACCACGCCAGACAAGTTTTTCACTGTTATACTTTAAAGGGGAACTGCACTTTTTGGAAATATTATCCATCATTCATAAGCATTATTTGAGACAAGCACACCCTATTGGGGTGGCGTGGCGAAGTTGGTAGAGTGGCTGTGCCAGCAATCGGAGTGTTGCTGGTTACTGGGGTTCAATCCCCACCTTCTACCATCCTAGTCACGTCCGTTGTGTCCTTGGGCAAGACACTTCACCCTTGCTCCTGATAGGTGCTGGTAGCGCCTTGCATGGCAGCTCCCGCCATCAGTGTGTGAATGTGTGTGTGAATGGGTGAATGTGGAAATACTGTCATAGCGCTTTGAGTACCTTGAAGGTAGAAAAGCGCTATACAAGTATAACCCATTTATCATTTATTATTGTTTTTATAGGCATTCTAACTCGTAAAAAAAACTATCAAAAGTCAGCTAACAATGGAGCCACTCTATTCCGCCTATAAAGCGCTCTAAAACACATTTATAAACACGCTGTAAGTATATATGTAATATAGTAACATTCATAACAACATGTAATATATACATGATGTAAGTATATATGTAATATAGTAACATTCATAATAACATGTAATATATACATGATGTAAGTATATATGTAATATAGTAACATTCATAATAACATGTAATATATACATGATGTAAGTATATACTGTATGTAATACATACATGATGTAAGTATATATGTAATGTAGTAACATTCTTAACATGTAATATATACATGATGTAAGTATATATGTCATGTAGTAACATTCATAATAACATGTAATATATACATGATGTAAGTATATATGTCATGTAGTAACATTCAAAACATGTAATATATACATGATGTAAGTATATATGTAATATAGTAACATTTATAATAACATGTAATATATACATGATGTAAGTATATATGTCATGTAGTAACATTCATAATAACATGTAATATATACATGATGTAAGTATATATGTCATGTCGTAACATTCATAATAACATGTAATATTTAGGTATTTTCATCATTTTAAACGCATTGCAGGGCATTAATTTTGCAGACGCATCACAACGTTTGCTTTTTCCTTCGACGACAACACTACTAATCATGACAGACTTCAACAAAGACTACTTTGGGACAAATAATGATCCAGATACTTTTATTTTTGAGCCTGAATATGATGAGGGTGAGCTACAGGTTTTAAAAGCAGGGTGCTAAACAGATCCAGCTTTAGTGAAACACTAAGCGTAATGTAGCAGTATTGCTAAGTGCTCAACAAGAAATTCAAACTACGAACATAATAAAACAAACACTTACTGTATAATGTCTGCTCTCACTGGGATGTTTATATCTTCCCGTTTGGATGAATAATTCATCATAATCCTCACGGAGGGTTAAAAAAAAAGGTGCCGCAAACGAATGGCTTCTCGTGTGTTTCTCGCCATCAAGTTGGATGTCAAAGTTGACCAACTTCTCGGTTTACGTCCACAACCTTCTACTATTTAAGTGAATGGCTCGATTTCTTATCTAGATTTAAAGGCCTACTGAAATGATTTTTTTTTATTTAAACGGGGATAGCAGATCCATTCTATGTGTCATACTTGATCATTTCGCGATATTGCCATATTTTTGCTGAAAGGATTTAGTATAGAACAATGAAGATAAAGTTCGCAACTTTTGGTCTCTGATAAAAAAAAACCTTGTCCCTACCGGAAGTAGCGTGACGTTGTCAATTGTTCACTCCCTCATATTTTCCTATTGTTTTCAACGCAGTTAGAGCTATTCGGACCGTGAAAGTGACGATTACCCCATTAATTTGAGCGAGGATGAAAGATTCGTGGACGAGGAACGTTAGAGTGACGGACTACAATGCAGTGAAATACATATTTTTTTTCGCTCTGACCGTAACTTAGGTACAAGCTGGCTCATTGGATTCCACACTCTCTCCTTTTTCTATTGTGGATCACGGATTTGTATTTTAAACCACCTCGGATACTATATCCTCTTGAAAATGAGAGTCGAGAACGCGAAATGGACATTACAGTGCCTTTTATCTCCACGACAATACATCGACAAAGCTCTTTAGCATCTTTAGCATGAGCTAACGTGATAGCATCTGTCTCAAATGCAGATAGAAACAAAATAAATAAATCCCTGACTGGAAGGATAAACAGAAGATCAACAATACTATTAAACCATGTACATGTAACTACACGGTTAATAGATCTCAGCCTGGCAAAGCTTAACAATGCTGTTGCTAACGACGCTAAGGCTAACTTAGCAACCGGAGCTCACAGAGCTATGATAAAAACATTAGCGCTCCACCTACGCCAGCCAGCCCTCATCTGCTTTGCTCAGCAACACCCGTGCTCACCTGCGTTCCAGCGATTGACGGCGCGGCGAAGGACTTCATCAGATCATCCGTGCGGTGGGTCTGCTAGCATCGGCTAGGCGTCTGCTAGCATCGGCTAGGCGTCTGCTAGCATCGGCTAGGCGTCTGCTATCCGAGTAAGTGGTCCTTGTGTTGCTACAGCCACCTACAACGTTCTTCTTTGCAGCCTCCATTGTTCATTAAACGAATTGCAAAAGATTCACCAACACAGATGTCCAGAATACTGTGGAATTATGAAATGAAAACAGTTTTTTTGTATTGTATTCAATGGAGAAGGCATACCTCTGTTCCTCGGGCTACGTCACGCGCATACGTCATCCTTCGAAGGCTTTTTCAACCGGAAGTGTGGCGGGAAATTTAAAATTGCACTTTATAAGTTAACCCGGCCGTATTGGCATGTGTTGCAATGTTAAGATTTCATCATTGATATACAAACTATCAGACTGAGTGGTCGGTAATAGTGGCTTTCAGTAGGCCTTTAACTTTTACCAGCTCAGAGGCGATGCAGCAGCCACAGCAGCAGAGTATGTCAATAGAATAGAATAGAATAGAATAGAAAGTACTTTACTGATCCCTGGGGGAAATTCAGCACCACAGTTCGCTCACAATAAACAATAAACACTTAAGTGTTTTTTACATGTGAATAATATAAATACAGTCTATTATACAGCATTATTCACATGTGAATAACATAAATACAGTCTAATATACAGCATTATTCACATGTGAATAACATAAATACAGTCTATTATACAGTATTATTCACATGTGAATAATATAAATACAGTCTATTATACAGCATTATTCACATGTGAATCATATAAATACAGTCTATTATACAGCATTATTCACATGTGAATAATATAAATACAGTCTATTATACAGCATTATTCACATGAGGATAATAAAAATACAGTCTATCATACAGCATTATTCACATGTGAATAATATAAATACAGTCTATTATGCAGCATTATTCATATGTGAATAATATAAATAAGTCTATTATACGGCATTATTCACATGTGAATAATATAAATACAGTCTATTATACAGCATTATTCACATGTGAATAATATAAATACAGTCTATTATACAGCATTATTCAAGTACAGTCAAAAAGGAACATATGCATTATACAGTACAATACTGGAGCGTTCCAAGCTAGTTAGCACGCTTTGATCCCGGCGCCGATAAAAATAGTTACTCTGCGTTAGAGCTTATAATAACAATATCGCTAACTTGGTTAATATTCAGGTCACAAGATTTAAATGGAGTGTTGTGGCGGTTTTTGATGTTTTTTTTAAATGGCATTATGGGCGGAATAATGTACTTTGTATTAGCTGCATTGTTAGCTACCTCGTACTTTCCGTATTTTAAGAAGTAGAATGGAAAAAAAGGAAAACATATGTTTTCTTGTCTTATATAAGGATTGTGAATGATAGGCAACACAGCAAAACAAATGCAGTTCCCTTGTAATTTGCGAGTAAAAAATGGGTTTATGAGTCTCCCTACGGCTAGTTAGTTTACAGCTTAAAGTAGACATAACTTTGTTTTTGCAACCATGAGAAAGAAGAAGGTGAGTGTTGAGAAGAAGGAGTAAATGGTATTCATTAAAATGAGAAAGAAATCTTTAAAGACGTGACCTGTTGGAGCGTAGCACTGCTCGTCTGCGCAACGAGTCAGTAAGGACGATTAAATAATATCTAATCGGCAGATGTTTATCCATGAAAATATGGAGAAGCTGCGGATGGTGTGTTTGAAGGACAAGCAGCTGGAAAAAAAATACCGCACCCTGGAAAAATTCACAATCTCACCAAGTACATATGTCTAATTTCTAGTCAAAATATATAAACAAACTTAACACAAGGCACAATTCCCTGAATTGTCTTTTTTTTAATGAGACATAAGAACTGTTTTCAGGCAATAGATCGTCTGAGGAAAAAAATACTACTTTTTGGCATCACGAGTGTGTTATAAGACACAAAACTCCCCAAAACTAGTAAATATAGCTAATAATAAGTTTTAATTGCTAATGTTTTAGTTCAACAAATCTTACCAAGACAATTTTGACTTGTTCCATTGGCTGATATTTTGCTCATTACAAGTTATTTTTTCCTGTAATGAGCAAATAAATCAGCCAATGGAACAAGTCGAAATTGTCTCGCTAAGATTTCTTGACATAAGAAATAAGCCATTAAAACTTATCATTAGCTATATTTACTAGTATTGTGAAGTGTTGTGTCTTTTGGCACACTTGTGATAATCAAAAGTTTTTTGCTTTCTTTTCTTCAGAAGATCGGTTTGCCTGAAAACAGTTCTTATGTCTCATTAAAAAAAATGACTATTTAGGGGATTGTTTAGATATTTTGACTACAAATTCGAAACAAAGAAATGATGAGATTGTGAGTTTTCCCACTGAAGTCAAATCTCCATAGATGTCCACATCCTATTTTAAATCAAACAGTTCAACTTATTGAAATGTAATGAAGAGGTACAGTACAATGTTCTAGAAAAACGGGTAAAAAGCACACAAAGAATCCTCCCAAACAACGTAATTATAATCTAAACGGAATCGAGATGTTCCAATAACAACAATGGAAATATGTGTTTCAATTAAATGTGTTAGTTGATTGGACAAACTAGACTGTGGAACAAAACAATCTCTTTCTGTATTTAATAAACAATAAAAATCACGATAATGAAAAGATATGACTGACTAAGCTGTTTAATTGTATTTGTTTGTTTCTGCTGGCCTTAATAGTCTTCTAAATTGAACAACTAATGTTGTATGTAAGGTTTTTCAACAATTAACTTCATATTTCCAGGTGTTACTGTATTTTCACCAAATTAAATAATTCATGGTGATGTGTGACCTTTCTAGCTTGTTTGATGTTTGACTGACAGTTTTCAGCTGTGTTTTATAGACAAAGGTATCCGTTGTTCTGAACACAGAACCAGCCCGAGAAAATGGATGTATGGTGGCTTTCTTACGACACAACATTTATGAAGGTTTATTTGTGTCTTTATTACGATATTAAGCTTTTTTTTGGACTCAGACCTGATGTAACTGAATTTTTTGCGTACGATTTTTTTTTTTACATCAAATTATGCTGACAATTTACTTGAAAACAAATTTGTTAGCAAAATGCGTGTTTGAAATTTATTTGTTTTAAAATTCAGAATTTCAAATGTAGTGTATAAAAATCCAGTGTATAATAATTCAGTGTATACAAAATGCAATGTATACTAATTCAGTGATTAAAAAACTCAGTGTAAAAAAAATTCAGTGTATAATAATACAGTAAATAAAAAATTCAGTGTATAAAAAATTCAATGTATAATATATCAGTGTATAAACAATTCAGTGTAAAACAAATTCAGTGTAAAAATAATTCAGTGTATAATAATTCAGTGTCTAAAAAATGTGTGTATAATAATTCAGTGTATAAAAAATTAATTGTATAATATTTCAGTGTATAAAAAATTCAGTGTACAACCCTTCTTTTTAAAAAAAAAAAAGCCTTTTGATAGATTCATGTGTGCTAGTTCTAGCTATTAGGCTGTTCTAGTTTTTATTTTATTTTACTATTTAATGTACTCATTGGGGGCAGCTATTTGTTGTTCTGGCTTTGTTTTTGTTTTTTTAAATGCACTGTAGCACTTTGAGATTGTTTGTCCAAAGTGCTTTTACAAATAAAATGTATTATTAATATTATTATTATAAAAAACTGTTTAAAAAAATCCAGTGTCTAAAAAATGTGTGTATTATAATTCAGTGTATAAAAAATTAATTGTATAATATTTCAGTGTATAAAAAATTCAGTGTATAAAAAATTCAGTGTAAAAAAAATTAAATGTATAATAATTCAGTGTATAATAATACAGTTTATAAAAAATTCAGTGTATAATTATTCAGTGTATAAAAAAATAAATGTATAATAATTCAGTTTATAAAAAATTCAGTGTATAACCCTTCTCTTTAAAAAAGCCTTTTGATAGATTTATGTGTGCTAGTTCTAGCTATTAGGCTGTTCTAGTTTTTATTTTATTTTACTATTTAATTTACTTTTTTGGGGCAGCTATTTGTTGTTCTGGCTTTGTTTTTGTTTTTTTAAATGCACTGTAGCACTGAGATTGTTTGTCCAATGTAAAGTGCTTTTACAAATAAAATCTATTATTATTATTATTATAAAAAACTCAGTGTAAAAAAATTCAGTGTATAATAATTCAGTGTGTAAAAAATTCAGTGTATAATAATTAAATGTATAAAAAATTCAGTGTAAAAAAAATAAAATGTGAAATAATTCAGTGTATAAAAAAATTCAGTGTAAAAAAATTCAGTGTATAATAACTAAGTGTATAAAAAATTCAGTATAAAAAAAATAAAATGTATAATAATTCAGTGTATAAAAAATTCAGTGTAAAAATTTCACAGCTGAAAAATTTGACTCACTTCTGTTAAATTAAGACTTAAGAAATCAATCCTGTCTCAGTACCAGCCAATGAGGTGTCAGGTTTGAAGTCATGTGACACAGGTCTTGCAAAACAGCATAAAAAAGGCAGCTAACTGGGCTACCAGGGCATAAAACAACATAATTAATATTTCAATGCTATACAAATGATTCCAATGATTAGAATCTACACTTTTGAGTGACATACGAAGATCTGCTTCATGCAGACCGACAGAGTAGGACAGAGTGGGCAGGACTTGTTTACAGAGCAAAAAGTCAGGCAGAGGCAGATTTCTACAACAAAGTGATATATTAACAAATAAGTGAATGTTTTTTACCCTTGGCGTTCATTTTTCGCCGTTTTTGTTGTATCTTTGTTCTTTTTGCTCCACTATAAAAGATGTTGATCAAAGAGGTTTGTTAATATTCAGTGTTTTATTGTTCATACTTAATATCGTAAATCCCACATTCTGTATCTTTATGGACAATTGTTATGCAGTTTGTTTTCAGTGAAATTGTCAGCGTAAAAAAATTCAGTTCACAAAATTTAAACGCAACAAATTCAGTTGAAAAAAAAGGCTTTTGTAAAAAAGACACTCATTAACATCCGTACAAAACACCATATCAATAAATAAATGATCACAAATGTGTGATCCAGCCGGCTGAGAGCTGGCGAGGTAGTGCACAAGAAGCGGGAGCGATGTAAAAAAAAAAAAAAGATAAATATTTGTAACAAGTGAGGTTGTGGCAAAGAAATGCTAAAAGCAGTGTTTGAGTAGCAAGGTGTGCTTAATGAGCAGTGGGAATGTGTACGCTTCAACAATGGCATGATGAACGAGCTCTTGTAGCCGCACTGATTAATGAAGTCTTCATTATCTCCTGCACACTCCTGATTGTCCTCCTCACTCTCGTCAACACTCGCCCAGTTAGACTGCATCGATTTTTATACTTCATAATGAGGAAGAGCACAATAGTCCTTTTTCTGTCCTCGGCAATACTTATTCTTTTGTCTGAGGCTTCAGCGATTGTCTCCTGAATGTCACCAACTTTTTTTTCTCTTTTTTTTTTATTATCTCTCCATCCCCTCATTTTCTGCAGGCATTTCTCATTGATTCTGAATGTTGACTGCAATGAATGAGGAGACCTTTCCATTTATTGCACTACTGACTCCTCTTTGTGCGCCGTATCTATCAAAATACCAATTTATTCATTTCATATCCCCCCTTATGAGGGGGACTTTGCATTAGCTCCACTTTGGGGGTGTCTTTTCTGAAGGCGCCGTGTTGTAATGCGACATAACACTGAGGATATCCTATTAGATAGTACATACTGCGAGATGAAATTATCCTCCGGTAATTCGATTTGGATAATATTAGCCTAATAAAAGAAGCAAAGTGTGTGCACAGTGCAGCGTTATGACTATCAATTAAGCAAATACAATCGTACATTTCTACTGCAACCTGCCCATGTGCAATGAGCCTACTTTTCAATTATAGCATCCCGAGATAACGGCGGGAGGGCGTTCATCGTCAAAAAAAAAATGTGCTGTGACCTCCCGCTTTGTCAACTCACCGCTCAATAAGCTGCCTTGTTAGCCTCTCTGTAGCGAGCGCAAAAAGTACGTGGAGGGGGTTAAACGCCTCGCCTCGCCCTCCTTGTCACCTCTAACGCACAGCTGTGTCCCTGCGAGCTCGAGACACCTCTCTGCACAACTCAGTCCTCACCCTATTTGTGCAAGGGTGTCAAACTCAAGGCCAGGGGGGCCAGATTTGGCCCGCCACGTCAGCCTGGAAATAATATGCGCTAATAAAGCACTTTATCTTCGTTCTTTCCATTTCTACAGAAAAATATACAAAAGCCAAAAGCAGTGAAGTTGTCACGTTGTGTAAATGGTAAATAAAAAAAGAATACAATGATTTGTAAATCCTTTTCAACTTATATTCAATTGAATAGACTGCAAAGACAAGATATTTAATGTTGACACTGAGAATCTATTTTTTTTTTTGCAAATAATCATTAACTTAGAATTTAATGGCAGCAACGCATTGCAAAAAAGTTGTCAAAGGGGCATTTTTACCACTGTGTACATGGCCTTTCCTTTTAACAACACTCAGTAAACTAATTATTTCCCATTCTTGCTTGATGTACATGTTCAATAGTCCTGTTGAAAGTTGTGGTATTTTAGGCTTCATATTGCGCCACACATTTTCAATGGGAGACAGGTCTGGACTACAGGCAGGCCAGTCTAGTACCCGCACTTTTTTTACTATGAAGCCACACTGTTGTAACACGTGGCTTGGCATTGTCTTGCTGAAATAAGCAGGGGCGTCCATGATAACGTTGCTTGGATGGCAACATATGTTGCTCCATAACCTGTATGTACCTTTCAGCATTAATGGTGCCTTCACAGATGTGTAAGTTACCCATGTCTTGGGCACTAATACACCCCCATACCATCACACATGCTGCCTTTTCAACTTTGCGCCTAGAACAGTCCGGATGGTTCTTTTCCTCTTTGTTCCAAAAATGGATTATGGGTTATACTTGTATAGCGCTTTTCAACCTTCAAGGTACTCAAAGAGCTTTGACACTATTTCCACATTCACACACACATTCACACACTGATGGCGGGAGCTGCCATGCAAAGCGCTAACCACCACCCATCAGGAGCAAGGGTGAAGTGTCTTGCTCAAGGACACAACAGACATGACTAGGTTGGTAGAAGGTGGGGATCGAACCAACTTATACACAACTTATATATATATATATATATATACACAACTTATATATATTTATATATATATATATATATATATATATATATATATATATATATATGTCACCATGCAGTATTTGACTTATTTGTATTTATATATTGTGGCAATTGACAAAAATATTCATCAAGCAGGATCAACTCCTGCCTCATCAATAACACATCTTCACATTGGTGAGCCTTTGACGTGAGCAAAATCAAAAGACGAGCCGTAACGGTACTGACATGCCACCAAATGCTAAAAGTGTCATAACGGGGACTGTGGTGCAGTTTCCTGCGTGGGTTGCTTTCCCGAGATGCAAACGGACTGACGCAAACATGGCGTGGAGGTAAAAACATGATTTTATTCTACACTATCAAAACTCAAAAAAAGGTACAAACAAAAGGCGCTCACAGCGGAGGTAAAAAACTTGACTAGGAAAACAAAAGGCGCGCACAATGGCGGAGAACTATGAACATTAAACAAACAAAAACTTACGTGACAAGGAACTGTGAACATGGCATGAATGTGTGTGAGTCCAAACGTGGAACAGGTGAAACTAATGGTTGCTATGGTGACAAACAAAACCAGGAAGTGAAACAAGGAACTAAGGAAGTGTCCAAAAAACAAAACAGCACATGGCCAAACAAAAACATGAACACAGACATGACAGAACCCCCCCCTTACGGACAGATCCCAGATGTCCAAAAACAAAAAACAGGATCAAGAGTCATGGGAGGGGGGGAGGGGGACATGGCGGTGGGTCGCCAGACCAGGTGTCCCCGAATCCACCGGGGCAGAGTCAGGTGGCGACGGCGGGTAGACCGCCGCTGAACCTGACGAGGTGGGCGACCTGGGAATGGCCACATTCGTGGCAGACGAGGAGGTCGGCGCACCTGGCGTGGCGGACGCCCATGGAATGGCCACATCCTTGGCCGACGAGGAGGTGGGCGCGTTGTCGTGGTAGGCGGCGAAGCTTGGCGTGGTGCGTCAGGCGGCGAAGCTTGGCGTGGCGGGTCTTGGTCTTGGCGTGGGTCTTGGTCTTGGCGAGGGTCTTGGTCTTGGCGAGGGTCTTGGTCTTGGTCTTGGCATGGTTTGTCTTGGACTTGGTCTTGGTGTTGACATGGTTGGTCTTGGACTTGGCGTGGTTGGTCTTGGTGTGGTTGGTCTTGGTCTTGGACACTTGGCGGGTCTTGGTCTTGGTCACTTGGCGGGTCTTGGTCTTGGTCACTTGGCGGTTCTTGGTCACTTGGCGGTTCTTGGTCACTTGGTGGGTCTTGGTCTTGGTCACTTGGTGGGTCTTGGTCACTTGGCGGTTCTTGGTCACTTGGCGGTTCTTGGTCACTTGGCGGTTCTTGGTCACTTGGCGGTTCTTGGTCTTGGTCACTTGGCGGGTCTTGGTCACTTGGCGGTTCTTGGTCTTGGTCACTTGGCGGGTCTTGGTCTTGGTCACTTGGCGGGTCTTGGTCCCTTGGCGGTTCTTGGTCTTGGTCCCTTGGCGGTTCTTGGTCTTGGTCACTTGGCGGGTCTTGGTCTTGGTCACTTGGCGGGTCTTGGTCTTGGTCACTTGGCGGGTCTTGGTCTTGGCTTTGGTCTTGGCGTGGGGCAGCCACGGGCGGCACTTGGCGGCGTGGGGCAGCCACGGGCGGCACTTGGCGGCGTGGGGCAGCCACGGGCGGCACTTGGCGGCGTGGGGCAGCCACGGGCGGCACTTGGCGGCGTGGGGCAGCCACGGGCGGCACTTGGCGGCGTGGGGCAGCCACGGGCGGCACTTGGCGGCGTGGGGCAGCCACGGGCGGCACTTGGCGGCGTGGGGCAGCCACGGGCGGCACTTGGCGGCGTGGGGCTGCGACGGGCGGCACTTGGCGGCGTGGGGCTGCGACGGGCGGCACTTGGCGGCGTGGGGCTGCGACGGGCGGCACTTGGCGGCGTGGGGCTGCGACGGGCGGCACTTGGCGGCGTGGAGCAGGTACTGGCGGCGCTTGGCGTGGAGCAGGTACTGGTGGCGCTTGGCGTGGAGCAGGTACTGGTGGCGCTTGGCGTGGAGCAGGTACTGGTGGCGCTTGGCGTGGAGCAGGTACTGGTGGCGCTTGGCGTGGAGCAGGTACTGGTGGCGCTTGGCGTGGAGCAGGTACTGGTGGCGCTTGGCGTGGAGCAGGTACTGGTGGTGCTTGGCGTGGAGCAGGTACTGGTGGCGCTTGGCGTGGAGCTGGGCGTGGAGCAGGTGGATCCTGGCATGGTCGAAAAACTGGTGGTGGTGGTCGTGCTGGTGGCTGTGGCTTGGCGTGACGAAAGACTGGTGGTGGGGGTCGTGCTGGTGGCTGTGGCTTGGCAGGTCGAAAGACAGGTGGTGGGGGTCGTGCTGGTGGCTGTGGCTTGGCAGGTCGAAAGACAGGTGGTGGTGGTCGTGCTGGAGGCTGTGGCTTGGCGTGACGATGCTGACCCACCCCACCTGAACAATTCCCAGCCCTAGCCCCCCCCTCAAGGAGCGGATCCCAGACGCGCTCCCCGCGGTCTGGAACCGTCTTTTGGGGTGGGTGGAGGGAGGCCGGAAGGAGGGTAAAATCCTCCCCTATAAATTGTCCAAAATGTCTTTCTTTTTGTACCTGGGATCTTGTGGGTGAAAAAAAATTTTTTTTGTGACTTGGGCGTGCCTTGAGTCCTGGGGGGCGGGGCATGAAATCTGGGTGACTGTGAGGGACTTGCTCTAATGTCCAAAATCATGTTCTGATAATGTTTGATCATAGAAACAGAGTCCTTTGTTGAGGGCAGGTGATCGAAAGTAAAAGAGTTCAAAGAAAAAAAATCTTTAGCTGTGATGTCATCCTCTGGTGATGGCGTGACGTCATCCTGGAGCAGCGGGGCTGGCAGCAGCCTGCTTCCGCCCGGAGTGGGAGGAGCTTGCGGGAGTGACGCGTCCTGCCGGCTCGGAGAAGCTCTTCCTGATGGCTTCCGCTTTTGCCGGCGCTTCCGGGAATGGAGCGACGCGCCAACGTCGTCGGGCCACACGGAGCTTATCGGAATAAGTTTTCCGCTTGGACCCCACATGAGGTCTTGATCGGCCATGGCTCCTAGTGCCTCCCACTTTCCTTCCTCCATCGATTGCCAGTCGTTTGCGGGATAGCTTCTTGCTGGCGACATACTGTCATAACGGGGACTGTGGTGCAGTTTCCTGCGTGGGTTGCTTTCCCGAGATGCAAACGGACTGACGCAAACATGGCGTGGAGGTAAAAACATGATTTTATTCTACACTATCAAAACTCAAAAAAAGGTACAAACAAAAGGCGCTCACAGCGGAGGTAAAAAACTTGACTAGGAAAACAAAAGGCGCGCACAATGGCGGAGAACTATGAACATTAAACAAACAAAAACTTACGTGACAAGGAACTGTGAACATGGCATGAATGTGTGTGAGTCCAAACGTGGAACAGGTGAAACTAATGGTTGCTATGGTGACAAACAAAACCAGGAAGTGAAACAAGGAACTAAGGAAGTGTCCAAAAAACAAAACAGCACATGGCCAAACAAAAACATGAACACAGACATGACAAAAAGACTGCTATCAGCAGCTGTCCGGGCAATGCTAAGTGGAGATGAACTCTTTCTTTTCGACATCGGTGAGCTTTTTGCCTGAGCGAGGTGGAATGACAATGCTAATAACAAGCAATGCTAACAACACGGTTCACGGTCATAGCCACAACTGTCCGGTTGACCAAGTTTCTGCAGAACAACTTACGCCCGTTGTCTCAGCACATGGAAGCTCAGTTCTTATTTAGAGGAATTACCCAGGTTGTGATTAAGTATGTCCAGGTAGTGGTTGTGTTGTAGTGGCCGGGTGACAACCATAGCAATGATGTTTGGGAGGATTCTCTGTGCACCAGCGAGTACTGTAATCTACAAACACTGGGAAGGTGACGTTATGGCTGTTATTTAATATTTAGAGGGATCTAGGCGTATTTGGGAGGTCGTAGGTAGAATAGAATATTCTATTTATTAAAGATAATCCGATTTCACGGAAATTCGTTTGCCGCGGTCAGGCCTAGAACCAGTTGGCCGTGACAAACGAGGGACGACAGAAAGCCATCTTGGGGGAAAGAAAGCGCCAGCTTCACCTTTATATGGTTGTTGACTTGTTGCATTTTGATGAAATGGGGCCGGCACCGTTAATTCCGCCTTAACCGTTTTCCCACAGACTGGCGATAAATTTGTGCTAACATGACATCATGGTATAATTTGCATAATTGGCTTTGATGCATGTAGTAGTTAAGTTTAAAAAGGCTAAAAAAATGTTATACATATTTAAATACAATTGTGGTAAAAGTGTCAACTTTTGCTGTTGCTGCTGACAATGCCATTGAGAGGCTAACAGAAAGTAGCATTGCTGTCATTTTAAAGTTGTGTAAACATTCAACAATTGACATTAAACAGCAAAAGCATTTCTACTTAAAAATGTGTGCATGCTGGCAAGTCTTACATTTAAATTTACTTGTGGTGGGTCTATTTTGCCCTTGAAATAGGAGTTCAGAACATTCAGAAAGACGAAAATGTATTCAATCAATAGACTAGTGTTGTCCCAATACCAATATTTTGGTACCATTATATGTTTATAATTGTAATTTAGTCCTTAAATAAAATAGTGAACATACTAGACAACTTGTCTTTTAGTAGTAAGTAAACAAACAAAGACTCCTAATTAGTCTGCTGACGTATGCAGTAACATATTGTGTCATTTATACACCTATTATTTTGTACACATTATAAAGAACAAGCTGTAAAAAAGTATTATTAATCCACTTATTCATTTACTGTTAATATCTGCTTATTTTCTGTTTTAACATGTTCTATCTACACTTCTGTTAAAATGTAATAATCACTTATTCTTCTCTTCTTTGATACTTTACATTAGTTTTGGATGATACCACAAATTTAGGTATCAATCCGATACCAAGTAGTTACAGGATCATACATTGGTCATATTCAAAGAACTCATGTGTCCAGGGACATATTTACTGACTTTATAAACATAATATGACTTTTTTAAAAAGGACCAAAGATTTTGTGATGATAAAAAATATTGATGTAATCATAGTAGTATCGACAAGATACACCCATGTACTTGGTATCATTACAGTGGATGTTAGGTGTAGATCCACCAATGGCGTTTGTTTACATTCACTGCCTCGTCCTGCAGTGATAATGATACTTGTAAGAAACATACTTTATTTGTCGACATGGAGGCGAAGATTAGTGATTTAGAAGTAGTTAAAACACTGTGGACTGCGGCTGATGTTAGCCGTGTTTTACATGCTCCTCTGCTCGTAAACCGGCAATGACACGACATGACCATGACAGGGTGCGGGGGGTGGTGGACCGGTACTTTTTACAGGCGGTATAGTACCGAATATGATTCATTAGTATCGCGGTACTATACTAATACCGGCATACCGTACAACCCTACAATAGACCAATCGGTGGATAGATATTCCAGCTTTGGGTTTACGCTGCAGAGCCCTTTGCTTAACATTTGAAGGAAAAAAGTCCGTGTTGTGCATTTAGCTGTAATGCTTATGAACTGTGCATGTCCATCACACTTAATCAAATCAAATTAGATGTTATTTATATTGAACTTTGCAAGTGGCAAACACAAAGTGCTGTACAAAAAAAAATGGAGTAAGAGAGGAAACCATACACACACATCCTCACACAAACACGCACACAAAGCATTATTGATAACAACAAAGAAAAAAGGCAAAACGCCACCTTGCAGGTGAAAATAACACTGGAAAATAACTCCAATTAACGCCATCTAACAATATATATGATACATGTAAAATATATGTAAAAAATTAAATATAAATATTACATTAATAATTTGATTAAAAAAAACATAACATTGAGAGAATAATATTAGTGATATCAGTAATTAAGATGGAAAAACAACATAAAATAATGAAAAAAACAAGAGTTGAAGATGATCAGTAAAAAGCCTGATGAAAAAGATGCCGCTCTCCTACACATCGTCTGGCTAAAACAAGCCGTAATGTAATCTTTTAAATAAATATAATGACATGCCATATGCTGTATCAGGTAGAACAAAGTCACTTTGGGAGGACACAAACGTTAGCAACACTAGCATAGCCACATCGCTAATAATACACTCACATTTTAAGAACATCGTGCGTACTAACTGAAGAAAAACAAAATGGTACTTCCACCTTTGTTGCTGACTCACGTATGGTTGGCCAAGCTCTGGGCTTTATTTTAAGATGTGTATCGAAGCCAACTTTTTTTTTTGTTCTTCTTATAAATCTGTTTTTAATGAAGTGGTGGACGTACGTGCGTACTGTATTTTGGGGACTAAAAGGCGCATTTAAAATCCTATCATGTTCTCAAAACTCGACAGTGCGCCTTAGAATGTACGGAATAATTTTGGTTGTGCTGACCGACCTCGAAGCTATTTTATTTGGTACATGGTGAAATGATAAGTGTGACCAGTAGATGGCAGTCACACATAAGAGATACATGTAGACTGCAATATGACTCAAGTAAACAACACCAACATTGTATATGTTCCATTGAAAATACAGAACATTACACACGGCACTCAAAAATCTTTTAAAATGTTTTAGTAGGACTTTGGTAACAACCGATTGGTTGGAGATAGAAGTGAAGTTAATTTGTCAACGGTTTTCAGATTAAATTTCACCTCGTTGACACAAATGGAGGAGGACATGCTGATTGTGGGTGTCCAAAAGAATGATAAATATTTTGGACAGCTATATGGGTGCCTGTGTCAAAAATATATAACCGTATTTTACGGACTATAAGGCGCACTTAAAATCCTTTTTTTTTTCTCGAAACTCGACAGTGCGCCTTACAACGCAGTACGGAATAATTCTGGTTTTGCTTACCGACCTCTAAGCTTTTTTATTTGGTACATGATGTAATGATACGTGTGACCAGTAAATGGCAGTCAAACATAAGAGGTACATGTAGACTGCAAAATGACTCAAGTAAATGACACCAACATTTTATATGTTCCATTGAAAATATAGAACATTACACACGACGCTCAAAAATCTATCAACATATTTTAGTAGGACTTTGGTAAGCTATGAAGCCACACCGCTTGATGGATTGAACTGTGCTTCAACATAGGAGTATTATTATGGTATGTGTATAAGGAAAGACATTATCTGCCGTTCTGTTTAACAATATTATGCATAAGCAATTTTTCTTACTTTCTGGTACCTGCTGATGTGTATTTGGGATCTGCATAAGTCCTGAAAAATTGCGCTGGTCCGCCTTTGTAGTTCATGCCGACACCGTAGTTGATAAGTTTCTTCTTTTTCTCTATCTTCTTGTTATGTGAAATTCATCCTCCGCTGTTGCCATTTTTAAAATAAAGTAGTGTAAAGTTCTTACTTATATCTGTCAGTAAACTCGCCATGAAAGCACTAAAACATACCGGTGTAGTGAGTTTACATTATTCACCCAAGGAACTTTAGTTATAAGAGAGTTCCGGTCGGACTGTGTTTTCACGGGACACATTTCCGGCCTTGTTGTTGTTTCCGGATGAGGAGATGCTGCTACGTTATTGATTGAAGTAAAGCCTGAATGTCATTAAAACAGTTAGCGCCATCTTTTGACACTTCTTCCACTCCCGTCCTTGCACGCTACACCGCTACAACAAAGATGACGGGGAGAAGCCGCTGCCGAAGGTGAGCCACGTAAATAAGACCCGCCCTAAAAACGGCGCATCCGGAAGCGACTGTCAGAAAGTGACTTGTAGATGATGTGTAAAACATGATCTATGCAACATTTTCACCAAAGAACCACCATTACATGTTATGTAGACCACAAGGAAGTCTTTTACATTTAGGAAATAATAATAAAAATATGACTCCTTTAATGCGTCTTATAATCCGGTGCACCTTTTGTATGAAAATAGACCTGATTAGACCCGCTCATCGGCAGTGTGCCTTATAATCCGGTGCGCCCTATGGCCTGGAAAATACGGTACTCGTCTGGCCCGGGGGCGGATCAGAGGCGGAGTCATGTCAATGAGGAAGAAGTTTTCCCCTACACGATGATGTCATCGCAATCAAGTGAGGGATACACGTTGTTACTTATGACGACATTAAAGCGACAATTTTGCATAATCGGGGACCTTTGGCTTTGTGAGAATCATTTGTGTGATATTATCTGATGCAGGTAACAATATCAAAGGAAGTGTGTGTGTGTGTGTGTCCTTGAAGAGACACACACACGAGCAACCCGCCGCCATACACACAGCCATTATGTAAATGCATTTTTTGCATACATATTTGCATTTCAACACGTCTGCAGTTGTGTTTTAAGGATGGTTTTCCAAGGAGAACTATTGAAGCCCTCATTTCTACCGAGGTCTTTGCTACCTCGAAAGCCGATTCAAAACTAATCGCCTTTATTGATCCCACTTTGCAGCGCTTTCTCTCCGTGTAGTATAGGCATAGTAACCTAGTTCAGCAAGTAACCTAGCAACGGCAGAATCAGCTGGTTACAAGTGTGTGTGTGTGTGTGTGTGTGTGTGTGCGTGTGCGTGTGCGTGTGCGTGTGTGTGTGTGTGGACACAGCTGCAGTCAGCGCCTCCAGTATGGGGATGGGTGCCAGGAATGGGTCTGTAATTTCTGACTTCAATTAGAGCAATCAGTCACACGGCTTGCTATTAATTTGAGCAACCTCGCCTTCTGATTTGTCTTTCCCGTCATCCGCTTGTCGCGGAGACGTTTTATTTTTTTATTTAACGCAGCTTGTCAGTCAAACAGAAGCTCTGGGACGTCGTTATGAGTTCCTGCAGACATTTTTTTCTATTTTAGGATGAAGAGAATGTGTTCTTGACTTTATCAAGTAAATGTATGTGAAGACAAGAACCAATGTATCATCTGCAGGATGGTATTTTTCGCATCTTCCCCAGTTTTCTGAGCAGGCATGGATGATTAATTATTCATTTTCTTCGGTGCTTCCTGGCTTCGATGTTGAAAGCATTTATTGACCTTGGCAACAGCAGCCGCGTCTCCAAAAGGTCAAGTCATATTTTTTTAGACATGTTCATACCAATTACATTTTTAAAACCCAAACATATAAGAACGCCACCAACAGCTGGCATATGTTACTACAGAGATAAGTACTGTTTTTGATAATAAAATCTCATTTTTCATTGCAACATTTAAAAATTTGAGCTGATTATAATAACTCTGTTTTATTATCGCATTTCTAAGTCTCATTTGCAGGTATGACACTAAGTTGCAATTACAGCTGCAAGTCCAAGACATTAGATGATTTTGGTACTGGTACCGGAACCAAAATATTTGGATACTTTTCTGTATTTTTCGATACTTTTCTGAACAAAGGGGACCACAAAAAATGGCATTATTTGAACAAAAAATCTTAGGGTACATGAAACATATGTTTATTATTGTAATTTAGTTCTTGAATAAAATAGTGAACGTACTAGACAACTTATCTTTTAGTAGTAAGTAAACAAACAAGGACTCCTAATTAGTCTGCTGACGTATGCAGTAACATATTGTGTCATTTATACACCTATTATTTTGTCTACATTATGAGGGACAAACTGTAAAAATTGATTATTAATGTACTTGTTCATTTACTGTTAATATCTGCTTATTTTCTGTTTTAACATGTTCTATCTACACTTCTGTTAGAATGCAATTATCACTTATTCTTCTCGTTTGATACTTTACATTAGTTTTGGATGATACCACACATTTAGGTATCAATCCGATAGCAAGTAGTTACAGGATAATACATTGGTCATATTCAAAGTCCTCATGTGTCAATACTTGTAAGAAACGTACTTTATTTGTCGCCATGGAGGCGAGGATTAGTCATTTAGAAGTAGCTAAAACACTGCAGACTGCGGATGGACGTTAGCCGCTAGCTATCTCGCCATGTCTTAAAGCACCTCTTCCTGAGGGTGTTTCAGTGTTATAACTTCACCTTTATCTTTACTTTTTACACCAAAATGCGTCCATTCTCCCTTTTCTGTCTACACACTGTGTCTGCTTGTAAGTACTCTGTGTGTGTGCGCTGCTGAACATGCTTCTTTGCTCGTAAAACCAGCAATGTCATGACGTGACGACGATGGGGGCCGTGGGGGAACAGGTACTTTATAGAGGCGGTATAGTACCAAATTTGATTCATTAATATCGCGGTGCTATACTAATACTGGTATACCGTACAACCCTAGATGGCAGTAATGTATAGTTTATGGTGTGTTGATCAGTCCAGTCTTTGCTCAATCTAGTCTTTTGTTGCGCACTAAAAAGTTTTAGTACTGTCTAGTATTTTGTTACGCCCTAAAAAGTGTCAGTACTGAAAGTATAGCACTTATTATGCACCAGCTGTTTGATTGTTACGTACATCTTAGTTGTAGTTTTCATTCAGTACCATATACTGTATATAAAAAATTTTTAAAAATAAATTAATTTTTTTTTTCAATTGATTAAGGATCGTTACGAATAAGAATCATGATTAATCTAAAAATGTATTTATTTTTTTTTACCCCTAATGCTAACTATATTGCTGTTGAATCACACGTGTTTCCAAACACTGCATTAGTAACATAACATGATCATTTTACTGCATATGTGTATTAGTAGGGCGTATCTTACATGTTATATTGTTTGAAGCCCTTCAGGCAGACACCCACCCTCCCTTTTAACTCTTTGTTATTCACATCACTGCTACTAATCATGCGGGCACAGCTAATGTAATAATAATAATAATAATGTATTGCACTCATCTGGAGGGAAGAAACAATTGATTCATTAGACCATAAGAAAACACTATTGTTGAAAGTAATCCGTGTACACACGGGTAATGAGACGGCACAGCCTGCCAGCCAAATAGGTGACGTGAGCCTTCTCTGAGGTGCGTCTACCTTCCTGCAGCTTTGATTATCTGTCAGGAGAGCTTGTAATACAGCACAACACAACCCAGAGCAGAGAGAAGAGGAGTGCACTTTTTGCAAAGAGAGAGCGAGAGCGAGAGCGAGAGCGAGAGCGAGAGCGAGAGCGAGAGAGAGAGGGAATGGTGGATGGAGACCAAAAAATGAAAGAGAGTTGAAGAGTTCATTTTTCTGTTCAGCTCTAAGAGCTATGAATCAGTCCTATAGGAATAAAAAAATGACAAAATAAGATTGAAAAATGAATACTGCCATAGTTTACTTCTGCTTTTACATTTGCAGTAATACAGCTGTAGAAAAACTTCTAATTTTGCGGTAAAAATGTTTCTATCGTAAAATACCAGTGGTACCGTTTTTCAATTGAAAGAAATGTCCTGTAAAACTAACATAATGGGAGATTTTACGGATTAAAAAAACAGACAGCTCAGTTGCCAGAATTGTGCCGTAAAAATAACAGCGGTAGAATTTTTTTTCCATTTACAGAAATGCATTGGAAAAATAAGTATCGAATATTTTATTGTTTTAAAAAAGACGGCATCTCTTTAGTCAGAATGTTACCGTAAAATAACAATGATACGGTTTTTCCATGTACGGTAATGCACTATAAAAACAACATCATCGTAGATTTTACGGTTAAAAAAAAAAAAAAGTCACCAAGGTGGCCAGTATTTTACCACAACAATAACAGCAGTATCTTTTTTCTGTTTACAAAAATGCATTGTACAAATAAGGACATTTTACAATAAAAAAACAGCATCTCAGTTGTCAGAATTCTACCGTAAAAATAACAATGGATACGGTTATTGTAGTAACGGTAATGCACTGCAAAAACGGTACAATTCTGGCAACTGAGCTGCCGGATTTTACCGTAAAAATAACAGTGGTATCGTGTTTCTATTAATAGAAACGCACTGTAAAAACAACGGCCGTACATTTTGCGGAAAAAGATAGCTGCGTCTTATTTACCAATTTTTTACCGTAAGAACATCGGTGCCATTTTTTCATTTACAGTAATGCACTGTAAGAACAACACCTTGAGATTTTGTGGAATAAATCTGGCCAAATACTACCGTCAAAATAACAGTGGTTCCATTTTTCCATTTACAGTAAGCAAGAACAACACCTTTAGATTTTGTGGTATAAATCTGGCAAAAATTATACTGCCAAAATAACAGTGGTTCCATTTTTCCATTTACAGTAATGCATTGTAAAAACAACGACTTTAGATTTTGGAGCAAAATTCAGGCAGCTCAGTCATCATAATTTTACCGCAAAATAACAGTTTACCTTTTTTAAATTTACAGTAACGCAATGATAAAACAACTTTAGATTTTGTGGTAAAAGTCCGGCAACTCAGTTGCCAGAATTTTACTGTAAAATAACAGCGGTACTGTTTTTCAATTTACAGTAATGCAGTGTAAAAACAAGAAAATCTTGGATTTGACAGTAAAAAAAAAACCTGGCAACACAGTCGCCAGACTTTTAACTGTAACAACAAAAGCGGTCCCGTTTTTCAATTTACAGTAATGCCATGTAAAAACAACATTATTGTAGATTTCACGGTAAAAAAAATCTGGCAACTCAATCGCCAGAATTTTTCCGTTTACAGTAATGCACTGTAAAAACAACAACTTTAGATTTTGTAGCAAAATTCAGGCAGCTCAGTGGTCAGAATAACAGCGGTACCGTTTTTAAATTTACACGTAATTGTAGATTTTACAGTGAATAAACTGGCATCTCAGTCCCCAAATTTTACCGTAAGAAAAATAACCAAAGAGCGTACAATTTACGGTAAAACATTGGCATTTGAGTTGCCAAAATTTTACAGTAACATTGTTTTTTTCTGTTCTGTAGCAATGCACTGTAAAAAGGACCATAGGTTTTACGGTAAAAAAATGTAAAGTAAAATATTCCCTTTTTTTTTAATGGTAAATGGGTTATACTTGTATAGCGCTTTTCTACCTTCAAGGTAACCAAAGCGCTTTGACACTATTTCCACATTCACCCATTCACACACACATTCACATACTGATGGCGGGAGCTGCCATACAAGTCCCTGACCACGACCCATCAGGAGCAAGGGTGAAGTGTCTTGCTCAAGGACGTGACGAGGTTGGTAGAAGCTGGGGATCGAACCAGGAACCCTCAGGTTCCTGGCAACCGCGCCACGCCATCCAACAATACCGTGATTAAGTATGCACCTTGTAACTGCATAACATCATAAAGTACAAAACGGGGGATCAATCAAATGAAGAAAGTAGGAGGATGGGAAATGAGCAAAGTGAGGCGCGAGAGGAGAGGGGGAGCACATGAAAAAGGCAGCGAGGATTAAGAGTGAGTGAGATATGAGAGGATGAAAGTGGGAGTAATATCCAAATAAGATGTATTTACATGCCTGCGTGCCAGAGAGGCTCCCTCAGAAGGGCCCGACCCTCACGTCTAATCTAATGAGCTGAACCTCCGAATGAGCCTGTTATGCTCTTCTCTTATTATTAGTACCTTTCATCTCCTGTTAGGCGGCCGTCTAACGTCCCCTCTCCTCACCCAGGTCCAGAGAGAGGGAGAGAATGTAAGCCAATTAAGTGTTCTGGCTATTTTTCCTTCTCATGGAGTCACTGTCAGAAGTCAGTTTCTGCGGCCTAAACAGTTTGATAATCAGCAATATTGAGAGTCAATGAGTGCGTGAGGGGGACAGAAAAGTGCTGGAGTTAGTGACGGGCTGGAAACTATCACGATATAAGTGTTTTATATCGGTGGATAACGATCATTTTTGCTATTTTTTTATTAAATAACATTTTTATTTAGAATGCAACCTTCCTCTGGTTATAATCCTCTCAGCTGTCAAGGCAGAAAGGAAAGGGAAACATCAACAAAAGCATGGAAAACACTCAAATAATGTAAAGAAAACTGTAAAATCACATTGCTCTTAAAATGAAGGTGCACAAATAAGGACTACGTAAGAAATGCTTCATCAAGTGCAAGAAAAGAGTGCAAAGTGTGAAAATGTAAATAAAAAGAAACAATTTTCTGCAGCTTTAGTGCCAGGAAGTTAAAGTTAAAGTACAAATGATTGTCACACACACACACTGGGTGTGGTGAGATTACCCTCTGCATTTGACCCATCACCCTCACCCCTCTGGGAGGTGAGGGGAGCAGTGAGCAGCAGCGGTTGCCGCGCTCGGGAATTACTTTTGGTGATTTAACCCCCAATTCCAACCCTTGATGCTGAGTGCCAAGGAGGGAGGTAATGGCTCCCATTTTTATAGTCTTTGGTATGACTCGGCCGGGGTTTGAACTCACAACCTACCGATCTCAGGGCGTTACTGCCGTGCTCTAAAGGGTGAGTCCAGCTAAAGTGGTCCACATTAGAAAAAAAATTGAAAAGCACCGACATATTGTCCAGGTGACGTTTCCTGTTTTATCCACAGTTTCTTAATTTTTACTTTCTCTTCTCACTCCACGAAAAGAATCAACCGTCAGATGACAAGCTAGCGCAACCAAACTTGATAGTTGATACCGTTCCCGGATTGGTCAGTGATCACTTCCTGCGTTGCGAGGTCACCAGAGAGCGAGTGGCTTTGCTCATGCAACCAACGTAGCTTCGCAACTTCTACTTTCTACCGACAACAGAAAAAAATATGATCAAACGTTTAATCAAACGCAATTTTTATTGACATCGATTATGTGTCTATCGGGGTACATATTGATATCGTTTTATCAGGCACGAGACATTGAAACAACATTGAGAACTTGTTGAATTAGGTCCTGATGCTGAGCAACTCAAACTTAACTTTGAGACAAAAAGCTTTTTGAAGACGTTTAATCAATGTCGGGTTCTGACGTTGATTTGACCGTTGAAATTAGGTCATTTTGCGACCAATATTCTACAAAACAAATACAATGTTGAAACAACATGCTTTTTGACGTTTATATAATGTTGTATTGTGACCTTGATTTGACCATTAAATTTGGTAATTTTCCAACCAATTTCTACTCCACAAATACAACGTTGAAACAACATGTTTTTGACGACATATATTCAATATCGGGTTCTGACGTTGATTTGACCATTGAAATTTGGTAATTTCCCAACTAATATTCTACAACACAAACACAACATTGAACAACATGCTTTTTGACGACCTTTAATCAAAGTTGGGTTGTGACGTTGATTTGACCATTGAATTTTGGTCATTTCCCCAACCAATATTCTTCAATGCAAATACAACGTTGAAACAACATGCTTTTTGACGACATTTAATCAATGTTGGGTTCTGACGTTGATTTGACCGTTGAAATGTAGTCATTTCCCAACCAATATTCTACAACACAAATACAACGTAGAAACAACATGCTTTTTGACGACCTTTAATCAATGTTGGGTTCTGACGTTGATTTGACCATTGAAAATTGGTCATTTCCCCAACCAATATTCTACAACACAAATAAAAAGTTGGAACAACACGCTTTTGTGACGATGTGTATTCAATGTCAGGTTGTGAAGTTTCGTTTGACCATTGAAATTTGGTCATTTCCCAACCAATATTCTACAACACAAACATAACTTTGAGACAACACGCTTTTTGACGGCGTTTAATCAATGTCCGGTTCTGAGGTTAATTTTGACCATTGAAATTTGTTAATTTACATATTCTACAACACAAATACAACGTTGAAACAACATGCTTTTAACGTTTATTCAATGTCCGGTTCTGACGTTGATTTGACCATTGAATGTTGGTCATTTCCCAACCAATATTCTACAACACAAGTACAACGTTGAAACAACATGCTTTTTGGTGTTTATTCAATGTCGGGTTTTGACGTTGAAATGTGGTCATTTTCCTAACCAACAACGTGGATCCAGCGTTAACCTAAGTTGTCTCAATTTACAATTTTGCAACATCGTTTAGAAGTCGATTTTAAAGGACATGTAAGTATAATCAACGTTGTTTCAATGTCTTGTGCCTGCTGGGTTAGTTGTAGTGTAACTGGAGACACAAGAATAAAAGAAAAAATAAATAAGGTGTAAAACTGCAAGAGGAAAATAGGGGCGCACATGCAAAAAGAAAGATGGCAAAAGAAGAGAGGGGGGAACAGGGAGCACGAGACAGAAGGAATTGCCCTCGAGGTTCTCTTCCATTTTGCTCTGATATTTCCCACGTGCTGTGGACATCATCATCATTATCATCATCTCTCTCACACATCACCTTTGCATTCATGATGCCTCCCACTATCCAGCTCATTTCATGGAACACATTGACAAATTTCATTTGCATATGCAAAACACCAACTAAATGCGTATCTGTGAAGCCAATATAGGTGGGCAACAGGAGTGTGCCCATCCGATATCAGCAAAAATAAACACCTATCAGAGGATTTTGGCCTGAAATGATCCGATACAAGCCGTCCCGCAGCGTGTTTACTTGTGCAAAGCTGGACAGCCAGTTAACATCTAAATGTCCTCCGATAAACACACCATTTCTCCTATTTCACTAAAAATCATTTGCAAAAGGTAAACGTGGCTATGGGCTACTAGGAGCTCGCAATTACACGTAGCTCAGCACACAAAAGCACACAAACGCAGCAATCATTTAACAATAAAACAGCACATTTGTCAATATAGACAAGTATCAAATGATTATAGTTGCATCTTACTTACACATACAAAGTCTCCAAGGCAGAAGTGTATTAGAAAGTATCCAGGTTAGGTGGGATTTACCCTGGATAACCTTATCCGGCTTAGTGTAAACGGGGCCTTAGTGTGAGCAGACTGCTTGGTATTGGCTTACACTGCCACCTATTGTCGTGGAGGCTGCATTCCAACATTGCTGTGTTGCGGCGTACAGTAAATATGTGTTACAAATCAGATTTTGGAATGGAAAGCAGCATTTCTACTGCATGATAAATCCCCCTCATTCTCTCAACAGCAATTCAATTGTCAGCCCCCAATAATTTATTTTATTTTATTTTTTCAAGCCCAGTGCATTTGATTGAACGGTAGCAGAGCGCACGTGACTGGAAACATCTGCGCTGCCATCTTTTCCGACACCGACTTCTGCCTTTGAAAGTCCCCGGCTACAAAGTCTTCATCTAAAATAGATATAAAAGCATTTACCCGCCTCACAGGTGCTTTGCATTTTTTTTTTTTTTAAAACCCGAAGCCATTACTTTCATTCCTATCTTCGACCTTTCCCTACGTATGGGCAGAGATGACAAGTTTCCCTCCCCTTCCGAAAATGTTTCCCATTATCTTGCAAGTCTTCCTGGATCTTGCAGCCAGAGTACAGAGACGTGAGGAAAATAAAGACCCGGCAGTCACGGCTGCAGATGACGTACGGCGTACAAAATGACTCCCAGAATGCCGAAGAATAAGCGCATGCCGAGATTGCAATTGCACTTATGCCACAATTTACAAGATGGAGCTGCTATCTTTGGAGTCTACTGTACTCTCTCCTGCCAGGCTAATGACAACTGTACCATCGTGTTCTGTTCATCCTCGCACACTCTCAATTGGATCGACATATCAGCGTGGAGCTCACTGCACTCCAACAAAGCCAGTATTCACACACACAATACTCTCCGCCTGGCCAGCATAAGCCGTGTGGAAGAAAGCCAAGACTAGTGATTGCCCGCTACTGTCCGCCTGGTCACTAATCACAAAACAATAGCAAATGTTTGGATGGCTATTGCATTGTCCACCGACACTATATTGCCAAAAGTATTTGGCCACCTGCCTTTCCTCACATATGAACTTGAAGTGCCATCCCATGGAATTGTCCAAAATGTTTTGGTATCCTGGAGCATTCAAAGTTCCTTTCACTGGAACTAAGGGGCCAAGACCAACTCCTGAAAAAACAACCCCACACCATAATTTCTCCTCCACCAAATTTCACACAATGCAGTCCGAAATGTAGCGTTCTCCTGGCAACCTCCAAACCTAGACTGGTCCATCAGATTGCCAGATGGAAAAGGGTGATTCTTCAGTCCAGAAAAGGCGTCTCCACTGCTCTAGAGTCCAGTGGCGACGTGCTTTACACCACTGCATCCCACGCTTTGCATTGGACTTGGTGATGTATGGCTTAGATGCAGCTGCTCGGCCATGGAAACCCATTCCATAAAGCTCTCTGCGTACTGTACGTGGGCTAACTGGAAGGTCACATGAAGTTTGGAGCTCTGTAGCAACTGACTGTGCAGAAAGTATTTGCACTATGCGCTTCAGCATTCGCTGACCCTCTTTGTCAGTTTACATGGCCTACCACTTGGTGGCTGAGTTGCTGTTGTTCCCAAACTCTTCACTTTTCTTATAATAAAGTTGACTTTGGAATATTTAGGAGCGAGGAAATTTCACGACTGGATTTGTTGCACAGGTGGCATCCTATTACAGTTCCACGCTGGAAATCACTGAGAGCGGCCCATTCTTTCACAAATGTTTGTAGAAACAGTCTCCATGCCTAAGTGCTTGATTTTATACACCGGGCCAAGTGATTAGAACACCTGATTCTCATCATTTGGATGGGTGGCCAAATACTTTTGGCAATATAGTGTATGAGACATAAACGTCTGGCTTGTTTTATTGCTGAGCTAACCTACACGTTATGCTCGTTCGAACCGGTACCTGGGAATCGGTACCGTATTTTCCGGACCATAGGGCGCACCGGATTATAAAGTGCACTCCCGATGAATGGTCTAGTTTTTATCTTTTTTCATATATAAGGCGCACTGGATTATAGAGTGCATTAAAAGAGTCATAATATTATAATTTTTTTCTAAATGTGAAACACTTCCTTGTGGTCTACATAACATGTGATGGTGGTTCTTTGGTCAAAATGTTGCATAGATTATGTTTTACACATCATCTTCAAGTCACTTTCTGACAGTCGCTTCCGGACGTGCCGTTTTGTGGGCGGACATGCAGAGAAAGCGCTGCAAAGTGGGATCAATGAAGGCGAAATAGGGATTTGGAAAAGCAGGAATTCTGGAAAATCCTGGAATTTTTTTTTAACTTGGAAAAATGATAGCTTGAATTTCCAGAATGGTGGAATGTGTTGAAGGTGGAATGGTTTGAATAGATTGAAAGATGTGGAAATGGTGAAAGTTTGAAAAATGGCCAATTCATTTTGAATGGGAAAACCTGGAATTCTGGGAAGTCTGGGAGTTTTTGATATGTGTCAAGATAAAGCCTGCGATTCCCGAATAGGCTGAACAGTTTGTGTCATGTCTGTGATCATGTTTTTGTTTGGCTATGTTCTGTTTGGGTTTTGGACTCTTTTTAGTTCCTGTCTGTGCACTCTTGTTTGTTTTGTTTCCATGACAAGTTATTAGTTTCACCTGTTTTACGTCAGAAAAACAATCATATGTGCTTACGGACTGTATCCCTGCAGACTGTATTGATCTATATTGATATATAATTTTTATATTGTGTTTTTTATGTTGATTTAATAAAAAAAAACATTTTTTTTAATTTCTTGTGCGGCCCGGTACCAATCGGCCCGCGGACCGGTACTGGGCCGCGGACCGGTGGTTGGGGACCACTGCTTTGGAGTGCCGAAGTGCAGCAGAGTTCACATTGACCGAAACGTGGCACCGTTGGATTTTACGTGAATCATAACACGCAACAAAGCAAAGCGGACGTGGCGTCATATGCAACCCAGTAATTCCCACTCAGTCCTTCAGTCGCAGTTCACTGCGAGCAATTGGGCCTTGCTCAAGGTTATGCTGAAGGAAACCTCTACGGGCCTCAAGGTTTGAACCTGACACCTTCAGATTACAGAGTGCCCATTCTACCCACTGCATGGGGGAAGAATTTAATAGGGTAGTCAAGGTCTTGAAGTTCTACTACATCCCTGATGTGAAGCACCCCATGACCAGGGCTCTCACGGAGATATGGCGAGGAGTGCGGGTCGACTCAGCTGTTAGCAAAGTGGGTCAGAGCAGCTGGCATGAATATTTGATGAGACGAGTGCCGGAGTGAAGCCTCTGCAACAGTCAGGTTGATGCTAAGCAGTGTTAAACATCAGCAGCATGACAGCATGTTGTCACTCCAAGTCCCTGCTGAACAGTTGTGCCAGCAAATACAGAGCGAGGAGAGATAAAGCTAGGATCCATCACAGATGGATATTCATCCATCTAAAGGAGCTGCTGTATCAGTGCATGCTGACACGGGGCTCTACAAACAACACAATGAAATATATGTGCGCATATGTCAACGACAATGGCAACTTAACACCGGAAGCTGCAGTATTTAACTCCACCGTCTCCAATTTGCTGCAGTGCTTTGTATTCTTGCCCTCTTGGATCAAATTGTAGCCAACAGTCACGTGCTGAGAAGTAAATATTCATTGTCGCATGTTCTGTTGTCTAACTCAAACTATTACTAAACTATTATTGGCTAATTATCGTGGAAAAATGTATGTGATCGCCATTGCCAATTAATTATTTTTAATGCCGATCCTCTCTGGCTGAGACTGAATTTATTTGTGTCCTCCGGCTGACAAGTGGCTAACAAATAAGTACAGTAAGTGTCTCCATATGCAGTGTGGAGACGTTCCATCTTATGCAAAACGAACTTTTTTTAACGTACCCATTGGTACCTCCTGCTGTTGTTTATTTGGACTCCAGGGTCGGTCGCTCGGGTACACACACACACACACATACACATATACATACATACGTACACATATATATATATACACAGTATATATATACAGTACATACATATATATATATATATATATATATATATATATATATATATATATATATATATATATACACAGTATATATATATATATACACAGTATATATATATATATATACACAGAATATATATACAGTATATATACATATATATATACATATATATATATATATATATATATATTCACAGTATATATATATATATATATATACACTATATATACACATTTTTATATATATATATATACACACACACACACACACACTTATATACATACATATATACACACACACACACACACACTTATATACATACATATATACACACACACACACACATATATATATATATATATATATATATATACATATAGTATATATATATATATACTGTGTGTATATATATATGTACACTACCGTTCAAAAGTTTGGGGTCACCCAAACAATTTTGTGGAATAGCCTTCATTTCTAAGAACAAGAATAGACTGTTGAGTTTCAGATGAAAGTTCTCTTTTTCTGGCCATTTTGAGCGTTTAATTGACCCCACAAATGTGATGCTCCAGAAAGTCAATCTGCTCAAAGGAAGGTCAGTTTTGTAGCTTCTGTAACGAGCTAAACTGTTTTCAGACGTGTGAACATGATTGCACAAGGGTTTTCTAATCATCAATTAGCCTTCTGAGCCAATGAGCAAACACATTGTACCATTAGAACACTGGAGTGATAGTTGCTGGAAATGGGCCTCTATACACCTATGTAGATATTGCACAAAAAAACAGACATTTGCAGCTAGAATAGTCATTTACCACATTAGCAATGTATAGAGTGTATTTCTTTAAAGTTAAGACTAGTTTAAAGTTATCTTCATTGAAAAGTACAGTGCTTTTCCTTCAAAAATAAGGACATTTCAATGTGACCCCAAACTTTTGAACGGTAGTGTATGTGTGTGTATATATATATGTATGTATATATGTGTGTGTATGTATATATATATATATATATATATATATATATATATATATTATGTATATATATACACACATACACATACATATATACACACAGTATATATATATATATATACACACACACACTGTATATATAAATATATTGTAACAAACGCACCCAAGTTCTCCGGGTGTCGCTGCCACTACGCAAATGAAGGAGTCACGGGTGACTAAAACAATAAATAAACACAAGACATATATAACTATTAGCCACAACACGATCAGGCTTATATTTAATATGCCACAAATTAATCCCGCATAACAAACACCTCCCCCCTCCCGTCCATATAACCCGCCAATACAAATCAAACCCCTGCCCGACACACTCACTCCCACCTCCCCAAAGTTAATACAGCACATATGTTTCCCCAAAGTTACGTAGATGACATGCACACAGCGGCATGCACGTACGGGCAAGCGATCAAATGTTTGGAAGCCGCAGCGTACTCACGGACGGTACCGCGCATCCAAATCAAAGTCCTCCTTGTAATAGTCTCTGTTCGTCCCGGTTCTCCAGAGGCCAATGGCAAGTCCACATTGGATTCTAAATCAAGTCGTCACCCTAGCAATTGGAATCAGATCGAATCGTTAAGGTGCCCAAAGACTCCCACTCCTATCAAATATATACTGCAGAAAAGTTGCCATGGTGACACAGATGACATATGAAGATGTCAGGAATGTAAACAAATATATGCACTAAAAGGCAGAAGAAGCAGGTGGACATGTTAAAGTGAGGAGGATGGGAGCACATGATGGTAGAAGTAGGTCAGGAGGAGAGGCTGAGATGAGAAGGTGACATGTGGAGGGACACAAATCTTAGGAATCTCTTGAAACGTCTTCAGTGTTGTGTGCGAGTCACAGTGATTGGCAGCTCTTCAAGCCAGCAGCATGCCACAAAGTCTTCCTGATGAACACAACGTCATTTCATTTACTCCCGCAGGGAAAAGCCCACTGTGCACATTGTTGTCTCGTCATGCAGGAACACAAATAAGAGGCACTGCAACTTCAATTGTATGAAGCCTGTTTGGGCTTGGATTTGAATTAGGTATGTAACAATTAATGATAAACCGCGGTAAAACCCCGGAAGGTTAGTGTTATGTTTAAATTAAAATGATTGTAAAAGCCTGGTATATAACCGCACTTCGATAAACTCACCGGCTGGTTATACTGCTCATTTCCTGGAAAAGCCAGGGGATATTTAGGCTAGCTAGCGATTAGCGTGCTAATCCACGCCATGATTAGTGGTAGTTGTTTACTGTCGACAGAAGTAGCGTTCCTTGCTATGTGCTTTGTGAAACTGATGCGTTCCAAAAAAACGTTCCGTTAATGCTTAAAATTAGCAAAATACTTTTAACTATTACATGTTATCGTGAATATACCTGTTATTACATTACTTTCATACTTACAGCATGTAAATAAAACTTTGTCGGAGGATTTTTTTTAGAGCACTTCACAGGCAAAATAGGTCAATCCTTATTACCTCCTTATTACCTGCATTGTTAGCTGTCTCTTGCTAGCCGTTTTTTATTATTTAGAAGAGACACAAAGGAGAAAGATGTGTGTTTTTGTCTTCTCACATAGGTCATGATGGGCCAAATTCCCCTTTAATAAGCCAGAAGAACCGTATATATTGTGTGTATGTTTATGTATTTATTTTAGCGCTGTCAAATGATTACTTTAAAAAAAAAAATTGATTAATCACACTTTTGAATTTGGTTTAACGGTGATTAATCACAGTCAATTATAATTAATTTAATTAATTAAATAATAGGCTATATGAATGTATATGTATATACAGTATGTATGCATATATGTATACGTATGTGTGTACGTGTGTATACACATACAATCGTGGTCAAAAGTTTACATACACTTGTGAAGGACATAATGTCATGGCTGTCTTGAGTTTCCAATCAATTCTACAACTCTTATTTTTTTATTTGTTTTAATCCCAGGAACAACATTTCCTACCGTCAAGCATGGTGGTGGTAGTATTATGCTCTGGGCCTGTTTTGCTGCCAATGGAACTGCTGCTTTAAATGGGACAATGAAAAAGGAGGATTACCTCCAAATTCTTCAGGACAGGCTAAAATCATCAGCTCGGAGGTTGGGTCTTGGGCACAGTTGGGTGTTCCAACAGGACAATGACCCCAAACACACCTCAAAAGTGGTAAAGGAATGGCTAAATCAGGCTAGAATGAAGGTTTTAGAATGGCCTTCCCAAAGTCCTGACTTAAACGTGTGGACAATGCTGAAGAAACAAATCCATGTCAGAAAAGCAACACATTTAGCTGAACTGCACCAATTTTGTTAAGAGGAGTGGTCAAAAATTCAAGCAGAAGCTTGTGGATGGCTACCAAAAGCGCCTTATTGCAGTGAAACTTGCCAAAGGACATGTAAACAAATATTAACATTGCTGTATGTATACTTTTGACCCAGCACATTTGCTCACATTTTCAGTAGACTCATAATAAATTCATAAAAGTAGCAAACTTCATGAATGTTTTTTGTGAACAACAAAAACACTCTATTACAAAGAAATAAGAGTTGTAGAAATGATTGGAAACTCAAGACAGCCATGACATTATGTTCTTTGCAAGTGTATGTAAACCTTTGACCAACCTCCGGGCTGATGATTTTAAGTTGTCCTGAAGAATTTGGAGGTAATCCTCCTTTTTCATTGTCCCATGTAAAGCACCAGTTCCATTGGCAGCAAAATAGGCCCAGAGCATAATACTACCACCACGCTTGACGGTAGGTGTGGTGTTCCTGGGATTAAAACAAATACAAAAATAAGAGTTGTAGAAAGTATTGCACACTCAAAACAGTGTATGTATACACACATACATATATACACACATAGATATATACTGTATAAACATATACATTTATATAGCTTATTATTTAATTAATTATAATTTACTGTGAGTAATCACAATTAAACCAAATTCAAAAGTGTGATTAATCTGATTTTTTGGACTGTATATATATATATATATATATATATATATACATATATATATATATATATACACTACCGTTCAAAAGTTTGGGGTCACATTGAAATGTCCTTATTTTTGAAGGAAAAGCACTGTACTTTTCAATGAAGATAACTTTAAACTAGTCTTAACGTTAAAGAAATACACTGTATACATTGCTAATGTGGTAAATGACTATTCTAGCTGCAAATGTCTGGTTTTTGGTGCAATATCTACATAGGTGTATAGAGGCCCATTTCCAGCAGCTATCACTCCAGTGTTCTAATGGTACAATGTGTTTGCTCATTGGCTTAGAAGGCTAATTGATGATTAGAAAATCCTTGTGCAATCATGTTCACACATCTGAAAACACTTTAGCTCGTTACAGAAGCTACAAAACTAACCTTCCTTTGAGCAGATTGAGTTTCTGGAGCATCACATTTGTGGGGTCAATTAAACGCTCAAAATGGCCAGAAAAAGAGAACTTTCATCTGAAACTCGACAGTCTATTCTTGTTCTTAGAAATGAAGGCTATTCCACAAAATTGTTTGGGTGACCCCAAACTTTTGAACGGTAGTGTACATATATACAAGCCCCGTTTCCATATGAGTTGGGATGTAAATATAAACGGAATACAATGATTTGCAAATCCTTTTCAACCCATATTCAGTTGAATATGCTACAAAGACAACATATTTGATGTTCAAACTGATAAACTTTTTTTTTTTTGCAAATAATAATTAACTTGGAATTTCATGGCTGCAACTCGTGCCAAAGTAGTTGGGAAAGGGCATGTTCACCACTGTGTTACATGGCCTTTCCTTTTAACAACACTCAGTAAACGTTTGGGAACTGAGGAGACACATTTTTGAAGCTTCTCAGGTGGAATTCTTTCCCATTCTTGCTTGATGTACAGCTTAAGTTGTTCAACAGTCCGGGGGTCTCCCTTGTGCTATTTTAGACTTCATAATGCGCCACACATTTTCAATGGGAGACAGGTCTGGACTACAGGCAGGCCAGTCTAGTACCCGCACTCTTTTACTATGAAGCCACGCTGTTGGAACACGTGGCTTGGCATTTTCTTGCTGAAATAAGCAGGGGCGTCCATGATAACATTGCTTGGATGGCAACATATGTTGCTCCAAAAGCTGTATGTACCTTCCAGCATTAATGGCGCCTTCACAGATGTGTAAGTTACCCATGTCTTGGGCACTAATACACCCCCATACCATCACAGATGCTGGCTTTTACACTTTGCGCCTATAACAATACGGATGGTTCTTTTCCTCTTTGATATCCTTTACACACTGATGTCGCTTGTTGATGCAGTACAGCCTGAGGGATCGAAGGTCACGGGCTTAGCTGCTTACGTGCAGTGATTTCTCCAGATTCTCTGAACCCTTTGATGATATTACGGAGCATAGATGGTGAAATCCCTAAATTCCTTGCAATAGCTGGTTGAGAAAGGTTTTTCTTAAACTGTTCAACAATTTGCTCACGCATTTGTTGACAAAGTGGTGACCCTCGCCCCATCCTTGTTTGGGAATGACTGAGCATTTCATGGAATCTACTTGTATACCCAATCATGGCACCCACCTGTTCCCAATTTGCCTGTTCACCTGTGGGATGTTCCAAATAAGTGTTTGATGAGCATTCCTCAACTTTATCAGTATTTATTGCCACCTTTCCCAACTTCTTTGTCACGTGTTGCTGGCATCAAATTCTAAAGTTAATGATTATTTGCAAAAAAAAAAAAAATTATCAGTTTGAACATCAAATATGTTGTCTTTGTAGTGCATTCAATTGAATATGGGTTGAAAATGATTTGCAAATCATTGTATTCCGTTTATATTTACATCTAACGCAATTTCCCAACTCATATGGAAACGGGGTTTGTATATGTGTGTGTGTATATATATATATATATATATATATATATATATATATATATATATACATACATACATGAAGCTAATATAGAAATATGCCTACACGACGTCACCGTGGAGTTATTGGGTCTGTTTAGCTGATTAGATTCCACAGATAGTGCGTCCATGACCATGACTTCTCTTTTGTTTGGTCAGCCGTTTTACTGCCGTGTTACAGACACCGGTTGGAAACAATTAAGGGATGTAAATAAACATTTACAAAAATATTTCTGTGTAAATATCTAATTTCTCAATGTGTATATCTGCGACTTATATATGAAAAACTATTTTTTTCTTCAGATATGTAGTGGGCACGGCTTATATATCAGCGTGCTCTACAGTCCGGAACATACGTACTGTATAGAGGCCCTAAAGTTTCTGTCATTGACCCTCACCAGACACAATCTGACGACGAGCTTTATGGACCAAGCGCCCGCACAGAAGGATGCAGGCTTGAAGAGGACGGCCGTCACGGCCACAGCGATGCCACGGCTGGATGCGCAAACCTCCTCTCACTCGGCCAATCAAAGCCAACTGGCCACAGTCTATACTGAATAATTATCCACGCGTATGTCTCGTCTGTGCCAAAACACATGCGCTCGCCGAGCCCCGGCCTGCCGAGCCAATTTAACTCTAATCACATTTCAACATGAAGGGACGTGTGCATTATTACCCAACACTATGCACGCCATTAATATGTAGTTAGAGCGACAGAGATGTGATTATATCAACTGCCGATGAAGTCTCTGACTCCATTTGGAATTCAATCATCACTTGTGTGGCGACGACTGGCATAGAATTCCTATTTCCATTCCGTACAGCAATATTGTTCCTATTGATTTCACTTTCTGTATAACGCGACATCCCCGTTAATTGCCAGCACTCAAACGGGGAAATTACACCATAATTGATTTGGGGGGCCGGGGATAAAAGTATGACTAAAATCAGATCCCCCAACCGTGGGCTCCGCCGGATGCAGTCGATCGATAAAACACGGCGTTTCTCTCCGCTGTAAATCATGTGAACGTGCAGAGAAGCCCTGCAGGCCTGGATGGAGGAAAGAGGCAGACAACATGCGAGTGCGGGACTGATGAATATAACAAATAAAGAGCAGGGGGGAGGGTGCAAAGAGAAAGACTAATACTGTTGATTTATCAGGCCGGCGGCCATTAAGATGGATGAGATGAAGAAATGTGTCTGTGGTTGCTCTCTGGAGCTTGTTGGATGGACGCTCAATCCTTGCACTGCTTGTCTTAGCTTTTTTTCTGAGCTTGAAGAAAAAAAACATGAATAAAAATCAAGTGTGCAACAAATAAATATGTTAATCAAAAAAAACAAATCATGGTTTTCACTTTCAATTCATTAAGCCTGCAGACAGAAAACAGTCTGCAAGGTAATCAACTTCCAATAAGTCATTTTTATACCCGTGTTTACTCAACAAATATGCTGTTGTGTGTTCTAAGCAGTTTGGCGCCATTATGCAGTGCTGTTATGCAACTAAATGGTGACATATTTACTGATCCCAAAGCCAAAAAATAGGAAGTTGTTATGATACTATTATCGGACGATGATCACCGTTGCAGATTAATCATGTAACATTATCACTGGAGGACAAGGCTGATTGCTGAAGAACATGTTTTACTCGAGAGCAATAGTTGTGTTGAGTTTGAGTTTATTTCGAACATGCATGCATACAACATGATGCATCACACATGCATGCATACAACATGATACATCACACATGCATGGATACATCACACATGCATGCATGCATACAGCATGATACATCACACATGCATGCATACAACATGATACATCACACATACATGCATACAACATGATACATCACACATATACGTATACAACATGATACATCACACATGCATGCATACAACATGATACATCACACGTGCATGAATACAACATGATACATCACACATGCATGCATACAACATGATGCATCAAACACGCATGCATACAACATGATGCATCAAACACGCATGTATACAACATGATGCATCACACACGCATGCATACAACATTATGCATCACACATAAATGCATACAACATGATGCATCACACATGCATGCATACAAAATGATACATCACACATGCATGCATAAACATGATGCATCACACATGCATGCATAAACATGATACATCACACATGCATGCATACAACATGATGCATCACACATGATACATCACACATGCGTGCATACAACATAATGCATCACACATGCATGCATACAACATGATGCATCACACATGCATGCATACAACATGATGCATCACACATGCATGCATACAACATGATGCATCACACATGCATGCATACAACATGATACATCACACATGCATGCATACAACATGATCCATCACACATGCATGCATACAACATGATACATCACACATGCATGCATACAACATGATACATCACACATGCATGCATACAACATGATACATCACACATGCATGCATACAACATGATACATCACACATACATGCACACAACATGATACATCACACATGCATGCATACAACATGATGCATCACACATGCATGCATACAACATGATGCATCACACATGCGTGAATACAACATGATACATCACACATGCATACAACATGCATGCATACAACATGATACATCACACATGCATGCATACAACATGATGCATCCCACATGCATGCATACAACATGATGCATCACACATGCGTGAATACATCATGATACATCACACATGCATGCATACAACATGCATGCATACAACATGATACATCACACATGCATGCATACAACATGATACATCACACATGCATGCATACAACATGATACATCACACATGCATGCATACAACATGATACATCACAATTTTCAGTTTCTCTTTTCAACATGTTGGAAAAGGAGTAGGAAGAAGCAGAGCTTATTTAATCCTATCCCTTTTCTTTTACATAACAGTTGCTAAAACTTTTGTTAACTTCCTGTTCTCAATTTATTCACAATATACTCCATAAGTAATCACAATAAAAATAAATAAATACTCGGTGAAGTAAGTTACATTTCATATAGTGAGATGAGTAAGATTATTTTGGAAAAAATGAACGGATGGGATGCCTGGGAACGCCTCGGGATCCCCCGGGAGGAGCTGGACGAAGTGGCTGGGGAGAGGGAAGTCTGGGTTTCCCTACTTAGGCTGCTGCCCTCGCGACCCGACCTCGGATAAGCGGAAGAAGATGGATGGATGAATGGATGGATGAACGGATGGATGGATGAAATACATTGAGAATGTTTATCATGGTTCTTCTTCTTTGTACTTTGTAAACACTTTAAGTGTGAAGAGTTTCTTGAAGTGGATCATATTAGTACATTGGTTGATTGCTTTGCTTAATCCATTCCATCATTTAATTCCACATAGTGATATACTGAAGGTCTTAACTTAAATTTGTATGTGCATACAAATGTTTTAAATTACATTTTTCTCTAAGATTATATTTCTCCTCTTTTTTTGAGAAGAATTGTTGTACATTCTTGGCTAGCAGGTTATAGTTTGCTTTATGTATAATTTTAGTTGTTTGCAAATTCACTATGTCGTGGAATTTCAGTATTTTTGATTGAATAAATAAAGTGTTTGTATGTTCTCTATATCCAACATTATGTATTATTATAACTGATCTTTTTGTAACACCGTTAATGAATGAAGTGTACTTTTGTAGTTATTTCCCCATATTTCTGCACAATAACTCAGATATGTAACACTAGTGAGCAGTAGAGAATATGAAGTGATTTTTGGTCTAGAACATGTTTTACTTTATTCATTATTGACGTGTTTCTTGCAACTTTATGTTGTATACTTTTTACATGAGATTTCCAGTTCAATTTATCATCAATTATTATACCTAGAAATTTGCTTTCATTTACTCTTTCAATTTTTATTCCGTCTATTTGTATTTGTGTTTGACTTTCTCTTCTACTGTTACCAAATAGCAGGATGACTGCGCATGTGAGCCGTGTGCTTGGTATTTTTATGTATTTTTATCTATTTATCTGAGTAGCAAGATCTTATGTTTTTTATGTGTCATTATGAATTTGCTCTAGTTTGCTTGAAATTTCGTTGTATAATGTACAATGACAATAAAGATATATTGTATTCTGATTATGTTACACAGCGAGAGAGCAAGCCAGGAGCAGGTATACTAATAGCAAAGCTATCGCAACGCTTAAGCTAATAATAAGACTTTTGCAAAAATTAAATCAGTTTTATCTTTTAACAACTTTGAGCGGCTAATTCATGCTTTTATTTCATCACGTTTGGACTACTGCAACTCACTCCATGTTGGAATGAACCGGTGAGTCCAAAATGCGGCTGCTTGCCTTTCAGCTAGCGCTAAAAAACATGAGCACGTTAGCCCTATTTTAGCATCCCTTCATTGGCTCCCAGCTCATTTTGGAATTCATTTTAAAAATGTCATTGTGTGTTTTTAGCGCCGCAATATATGTCAGACCTTTTAAAAATCTACACCCCCGCAAGGTCTCTAAGGTCTGCTGATCAAGTTCTCCGTGTCGTCCCAAAGCCTGTTTAAAATCCAGAGGGGATGGTGCGTTTTCTGCTGTGGCTCCGAAACTATCCCTCTGGTTGTTGAAATCACATTTGTATTCCTTGGCTTTTAAACCAGCATGAGAGTTGTGTGATCTTCATCTATTTTATTGTATATTATGTATTTATTCTCTTTTTAGTTAAATGTTTGCTCGACTGTCCTTAGTTTTACACTGCTTCTAAATGTGTGTTTTAACTACTTACTGTGCAGCCCTTTTATTGTGTTTTGAAATGTGCTATATACAGACGCGATCAAAAGTTTACATACACTTGTAAAGAACATAATGTCATGGCTGTCTTGAGTTTCCAATAGTTTCTACAACTCTTATTTTTTTGTGATAGAGTGATTGGAGCACATACTTGTTGGTCACAAAAAACATTCATTAAGTTTGGTTCTTTTATGAATTTATTATGGGTCTACTGAAAATGTGACCAAATCTGCTGGGTCAAAAGTATACATACAGCAATGTCAATATTTGGTTTTGACCACATACTCTTTCCTCCAGAAGATCTTATCTTTGTCCATGTGATGTCAGATTAAACAAAAATGGAGCTGTTGGGCCACAATACCCAGCAACTTCATGAATGTTTTTGTGACCAACAAGTATGTGCTCCAATCACTCTATCACAAAAAAATAAGAGTTGTAGAAACTATTGGAAACTCAAGACAGCCATGACATTATGTTCTTTACAAGTGTATGTAAACTTTTGACCACGACTGTATGTGTGTTTTAACTACTGTGCAGCCCTTCTATTGTGTTTAGAAATGTGCTATATAAATATAGTGGATTGGATCGGTAATGGTATCGGCCGATCACGCTCAAGGATGAACGGTATCGTAGTCAGAAACATAAAACCACGATCGCAACATCTTACTAACCACTGCTCATTTTGTGCCTGCAGGTGAAACTCGCGCCGCCCTGTCCCGCCCACAGCGCCCCCTTTCCGCCCGGACGGCCCACCACGCCCCGGTGCATATGAAAGGGTACCATGTCAGCCGCAGCATGTCCCAGCATTCCTCTGGTGGTGGCGGAGGAGGCCCCTGTCATTGCGCGCCTGAGGACTGCGACGGCCCAGGCAGAGACTACTATCACGGGCACAGCGATGGCCACTACTACCCTCCGGGAAGTGCGGCCGAGGCCTTGGCGCTGGAGAGACACCACTCCCACTCCCATAGCCACTCCGGCGGGGGTACCTTCCCCCGCTCCCACCCGGGTCATCACCCGCCGCTCCAGTCCTTTGACTCGTGCGAAGAGTGCGTGTCGTCGGGTCACGGAGGCAAGGTGCACCGCGTCCCTTCCAACCTGATCGACCAGTTCGAGAAGCAGGTGCCCTTCCACCCGGATGGCTTCCACACGCTGCAGTACCAGCGCACCACCAGCGGGGGCACCGAGCAGCGCAGCGAGAGCCCCTCGCGTATCCGCCACTTGGTCAACTCCGTGCAGCGTCTCTTTGCTAAGTCCCATTCCCTGGAGGCCCCGTCCAAACGGGAGTACAACGGCACAAGAGGAGGCGGGGACTACAGGAGCGAGAGGGGAGGCGGGCACAGGAGCGGCGGGGAGGACGGCAGCGGTCACCACACCGGCCACCAATCACGTTCCGCTCGGAGGAACAAGTCCAGAGAGCGCAGCAAGAGCGGGGACTCGCGGCACGAGTCCGGCCGGCGACATCGTAGCAGGACGGCGGGCTGGTGGAGCTCTGACGACAACCTGGATAGCGACAGCAGCTTCCTGGTGAGCGGCGGCAGGCGGGGCTACCCCAGCGGCCACGAGAGCCTGGATGCTGCCATCCAGGAGCTCACCATGAAGAGGCCCAAGGAGCGAGGAGGTGGACCGGCGCCCGGGGAGTGCATGGCATGCACCACCATCGCTCTGGCGGGAAGTGAAGGAGGCGGACACCACGGTCACCCCGGTCACTCCCTGAAGAGGAGCACGTGGTCGGCCATGACGGTCAGTCAAGCCAGGGAGGTGTACCCTTCCAGGGGGGTGGGATCGGGCTATGACAAAGCCCTGGTGCCCATTGAGAACAAACTGAAGGAGAGAAGTCTCCATTATCTGCAGGTGAGTGCATGCTTGCGCAATACACACGAAATCAATCTAAATCCACTTTCTTTGTATCGCACTTTGAACGACAAAACTGTTTCCAAAGTGCTGCACTTCAAAAAACTATAAAACGCTATTCAATTAAAAGCATTTAAAATAGTAGATAAAATAATATCAATTTTTTTTAAAAAGATTTAAAAAATTAACAATAATAATAATAGTAATTAGTAATAATAATAAAAAACACCAAAATAGGTAAAAACAAATGAATAAATAATATTTAAAAGCCCAATTTGAAATCCAGACAAAAAGTGGGTTGTAAGACGAGACTTCAACAGTTGGGGCCGTTTAACATGATTTTACTTGTTTTTAAATCCTTACGTGGTCTTGCCACACCTTACCCCTCTGAGCTGCTCCACCGCTATGCCCCCACCCGGTCCCTCAGGTCAGCTGATCAGCTGATCCTGGAGGTACCCAAATTAAAACGCAAGCTTCGAGGGGACAGAGCCTTCTCTGTTGCGGGTCCAAAACTCTGGAAGCATCTCCCTCTCCATGTGAGACAGGCCCCTTCTTTGGCTACTTTTAAGACCCTTCTTAAAACCCATTTCTATTCACTGGCTTTTAACCCAGCATGAGACTTTAAACTGTTTTTAACTTTTTTAACAGTTTTTAACTTTTTAACTGCTTTTTATCTAACAAGTTGTTCTTAGGATAATTTGTATTTGCTTATTCAATGTGTATTTTACTTGTTTTAAATGTTATTTTTTTAGTCTGTCCTTTGCCTCTATTTCTTTGTGTTGTACAGCCCTTTGTTCATCAACTGTGGTTGTTTTTAAAGAGCTTTATAAATAAAGTTGGTATGGTATGGTATGATAAATGACAAACGTGGGTTGAGTTTTTTCTTGCCCTGATGTGGGATCAGAGCCGAAGATGTCGTTGTGGCTTGTGCAGCCCTTTGAGACACTCGTGATTTAGGGCTATATGAATAAACTTTGATTGATTGGTTGATTGAAACTGTCATCGTTATATCCTGATTATGCATTTTGAAATGTAGCGTGGGCAGCTCGGTAGAAGAGGGGTTAGTGCGTCTGCCTCACAATACGAATGTCCTGGGTTTGATCCTGCGCTCGGGATCTTTCTGTGTGGAGTTTGCATGTTCTCCCCGTGACTGCGTGGGTTCCCTCCGGGTATTCCGGCTTCCTCCCACCTCCAAAGACATGCACCTGGAGATAGGCCCCTCCCACCTCCAAAGACATGCACCTGGGGATAGGCCCCTCCCACCTCCAAAGACATGCACCTGGGGATAAGTTGATTGGCAACACTAAATTGGCCCTCGTGTGTGAATGTGAGTGTGAATGTTGTCTGTCTATCTGTGTTGGCCCTGCGATGAGGTGGCGACTTTTCCAGGGTGTACCCCGCCTTCCGCCCGATTGTAGCTGAGATAGGCTCCAGCACCCCCCGCAACCCCGAAGGGAATAAGCGGTAGAAAATGGATGGAAGGATAATGTAGCGTCCTCGCTAGTGTGCTGGCGGCTAATGATCCTCCACAGCGGCATGGCCATGCCCTGGTGGCAAGTAAACATGTACCATTACCACTGGAGGATGAGGAATAGCTAAAAATGCTACACTACAATCAAAAAAAACAAAAAAACATGTCATGCTAACCGCTTACCGAGAATTATGTAAACAGCGGTGGGTGGATCAATACAAATATAGACAGTAACGATACAATTAGACAGTTACGATACAAAGTTTAGTATCAGTATAGGTTCGATACTAGAGTGATTATGTCAATATTTTTTATTACCACAAAAACAGTTTTTGTTGTTGTTTATAAAACTGAGGGCCTGCATGATACAGGAGGGCTTTAAGGCAAAACTAGTAGGAAATGATTAAATATGTAATTGATATTGCTACGCCGCCATCCTGTGTTATCGTCTGATTAGAACTGTGACCAAAAATAAATAATTAATTGATTTTGAAAATTTGAAGTATCAGTATTGGTATGACCGATACAGGCCCCTGTAACTACTTGGTATTGGATCGATACCCACATTTGTAGAGTCACCAAAAACGAATGTAATCAAACAGAAGAATACGTGTTTATGACATTTGAACAGAAGTGTAGATAGAAACATGTCACGACAGAAAGTCACCAGGTATTAACAGTAATTTAGCATGTAAATGAATAATATTTTTGAGAAAATAATCGGAAATGATGCAATATGATACCACATATGTCAGCAGTAGGGATGTATACCGTGTACCAGTATTTATTGGTACCGGTTCCGAATTAGGTCGGTCCATGAGGACCGTCAAAATTCCGGACTAATGATACTGCTATCTGTATTTTTGTTTCATCTGACTGGCGTTATATTGACACGCTCACATTCAGTTACAAATTAAAATCATCTTTGAATAATGACAAATAAGGAAGCAATGCCACACAGAAGTTTGTAACACGACAATATTTAATCCTAAAAAAAAAAGCAATGGTGTGCCGTCAGGGCCAGCAAGGACTTTTCTGCTGGCCTAACATAACCAAAATTCATGATCATAATTAAAGATAAAAGTATTTTTTTTATTTACTTACCTAAATATCTAAAAGTATTCATATTATTTTCATGTCATAATATGCTCCTTCCACTGCTGTTGTTTTTAGTTTAGAGTTTGTATCCAATCAGAATTCAGCTATCTTATGTTGCCATGCTGTACCAAATCTACCCGGGGCCTTCAGAATCAACCATGTCTGTGCACTGTAAGACACATACGGTTGACAGACAATTGCGATAGCCAATCAGATCACAAGTTGTTGTCAGTAAGACCTTCTAACTGGCCTAACGCTTTGATTGGATACTCACTTGGGAGTCCCAAGTGAGTATCCAATCACAAGTTGCGATAACAGGAAGTGGCACCAGAACCATACGAGCCATAGAAAGCCACAGAAAACTCACCAGTACAATAACCACAAAGATAAAATGTTGGTCTTACACCTGGTTATCCGCTGTGGACAGACGAAGCCAAGCATTGCAGGTTTATCGAGCGGTGCACGCTCCCGCGAAGGAAATACATTTTTGGCAGGCAATCACATTTTGGCACAACACTGGCGGTGAAATCAACTGACTACGACGGTACCACTGGCTTATACGGCGTCGCATGGGTGCTACAAATTGTATTTCTTAATTTTTTCATGTTTCATTTGTTTTATACAATTCTTTTAATTTTGTCAGTACCACGTAAGGTATGTTTTAATTGCTAAAGCGGGTTTATTGAATGTAAAATGCGCCAAAAAATAGACCGTTTTGTAGTGTTGAGGGGGTTCAATGCCCAGTAGCGTGCAAGTGTGTTTCTGTTAAGTATTTCTCCAGCAATGGTCATGTGGTGACATCAATTACGGTATTTTGAGAGGTGTAGTCGGACTAATTAGGACATAACTGAAGGCCTAGGTGAGAAACGCACGGCCCGCCTCCAAAGTTCCTCAAAGTCAAGCACGCTGGCCGGTATTTTTATTTTTTATTAAATCAACATAAAAACACAAGATACACTTACAATTAGTGCACCAACCCAAAAAACCTCCCTCCCTCATTTACACTCATTCGCACAAAAGGGTTGTTTCTTTCTGTTATTAATATTCTGGTTCCTACATTATATATCAATATATATCAGTACAATCTGCAAGGGATACAGTCCGTAAGCACACATGATTGTGCGTGCTGCTGGTCCACTAATAGTACTAACCTTTAACAGTTAATTTTACTAATTTTCATTAATTACTAGTTTCTATGTAACTGTTTTTATACTGTTTTACTTTCTTTTTTATTCAAGAAAATGTTTTTTATTTATTTATCTTATTTTATTTTATAATTTGTTTAAAAAAGGACCTTATCTTCACCAGACCAGGTTGTCAATGAAATTAGATTGTTTAAAGGGTTCTTAAAACCAGGTCCAGTCCAGATTATGTCGAGGTCGGGCTCAGCAACACACGCCTTCATTTATGTACACTCAAAATTAGGGAACTCAACAACAGATTGCATATAATCTATAAACAAAATTAAATTTTCAAATTAAGCATTTGAGGACTTCCCATCTTTTGTTATGTTTTTTGGCATCATTATCGTTTTCAACCATATAACTTCCTAAAGTTAAAAAATACTGAATAAATGTTTTAAAGAAAGTAATACTAAGTGAATATCTGTTTTTGGCCTTAAAAATAAACCTTTTACCGAGTACTATAATTAAATTGACTAAATCATGACTGTCAATTAACTCTCCGCCGTGTCAGTTTGAGGTGAACGCACTTTACTCACGACCGCATTTTATCAACCATCCTAGTGATTCATTAATCCACAGGCCAATATTAATCCACTCAAAAAAGTAAAACATTGAGGTAATAAAATCATCCATAACGTTTCTTCAAAGCATGATAGCATCCACTGGGACTGACATGTCTCTGGTTGCCGTCTGACGTCACTTTATTGCATGTCATTAAAACACGTCTTGCTTGAATGTTTAACTTCCTTCTGTTTCTTGACTACAAACTGGACAATCGAGCATTACATTTGCTCACTGAGTCTATTTATTGACTATAATACACACTACATCGGTAGTTGTCAACACTCAGTATGGCTTCCGGTCCGTTACTCAAATATGTCTGTGTGCAACATAAACACAAATACCAATTCCTATTGTTACAAAATGCACACACACATAACATGCTAATTGACTGTATTGATTTATGATATATCTGATACATCATGTAAAAGGTATGTTCTCTGCACACATACATAAATAATATTTCCATCCGAGTGTTATTGTAATGATTATAAACACAGTGATGGATCTGAAGATGAAATAACTGCACTGCACACTAGAGTCGTCCCGATACCAATATTTTGGTACCGGTACCAGTACCAGTAGATGGACGTTAGCCGCTAACTAGCTAGCCATATCTTAAAGCAGCTCTTCCTGAGGGTGTTCCAGTGTTATAACTTCACCTTTATCTTTACTTTTTACACCAAAATGCGTCCATTCTCCCTTTTCTGTCTACACACTGTGTCTGCTTGTAAGTACTCAGTGATTGTGCGCTGCCGAACATGCTCCTCTGCTCGTAAAACCAGCAATCTTATGACGTGACGACGCACCGCCGTGCCCTTAAAAAAAAAAATAGTGAACCGGTACTTTTCAAACAGAGTATAGTACCATTTTTGATTCATTAGTACCGTGATACTATATTAAAAGTTAAAGTTAAAGTACCAATGATTGTCACACACACACTGAAATTTGTCCTCTGCATTTGACCCATCCCCTTGTTCACCCCCCGGGAGGTGATGGGAGCAGTGGGCAGCAGCTGTGGCCGCGCCCAGGAATCATTCTGGTGATATATACTAGTACCGGTATACCGTACAACCCCAAAACACATAGTTGAATTCTTTAAGACTTAAAAACTGCTGTTGATGAAAGATGTTCCTGCTCTGAGATGTTGAAGTACATCATGAAGGAGGTGTTCAACCTCTTGTGCTTTTTAATAATGTTAATTAAAATGCATTTTTTGACATCTGTATTTTCCACAAATTACATATAGTATCGATAAGAGTACCGATAAATACCGGTATCGATAAGGAATCTCAATAAGGGTTTCGTATCGATAAAATCTTACCGATATACAGTCGTGGTCAAAAGTGTACATACACTTGTAAAGAACATAATGTCATGGCTGTCTTGAGTTTCCAATCATTTCTAAAAAAAAATTGTGATAGAGCATACTTGTTGGTCACAAAAAACATTCATGAAGATTGGTTCTTTTATCTTTCTTTTTTCCGTCAGTCTACCCCAGGGCAGCTGTGGCTACGAAAGTAGCTTACCACCACCAGGTGTGAATGAATGATGGGTTTTTAACATGTAAAGCGACTTTGGGTACTTAGAAAAGCGCTATATAAATCCCAGGTATTATTATTATTATTTTATGAATTTATTATGGGTCTACTGAAAATGTGAGCAAATGTGCTGGGTCAAAAGTATACATACAGCAATGTTAATATTTGCTTACATGTCCCTTGGCAAGTTTCACTGCAATAAGGCGCTTTTAGTAGCCATCCACAAGCTTCTGCTTGAATTTTTGACCACAAAATTGCTGCAGTTCAGCTAAATGTGTTGCTTTTCTGACATAGATTTGTTTCTTCAGCATTGTCCACACGTTTAAGTCAGGACTTTGGGAAGGCCATTCTAAAACCTTCATTCTAGCCTGATTTAGCCATTCCTTTACCACTTTTGAGGTGTGTTTGGGGTCATTGTCCTGTTGGAACACCCAACTGCGCCCAAGACCCAACCTCCGGGCTGATGATTTTAGCTTGTCCTGAAGAATTTGGAGGTAATCCTCCTTTTTCATTGTCCCAAAACACGCTTGACTGTGGACACTGACACCTGTGTTCCAGCAGCTTCCAATTCATTGCAGACCTGCTTTTTGGTGGTTCTCGGTTGACTCTTGATCATCCTGACCAATTTTCTCTCAGCAGCAGGTGATAGCTTGCATTTCTCCCTGATCGTGGCAGTGACAAAACTGTGCCATGCACTTTATACTTACGAACAATTGTCTGCACGGTTGCTCTTGGGACCTTAAGCTGCTTTGAAATGGCTCCCGGTGACTTTCCTGACTTGTTCAAGTCAACGATTCGATTTTTTCAGATCCTTTGACTTTCCCTGTGTCGCAATTGTAACCGAGTCTAATGACTGCATCACATGAGCCCTATTTAAATGGGCTCAGAGAAGTCAACAGGTGTCGTCAATCATAATCACTCATATGAAGTTAAGAGGCCATGCCATTAAAGCTAATTTGATTTGATTGTAACTTTTCTACATCACCAAATTTGATCATGTATATTGCTGTATTACCCAGCACATTTTCAGTAGACCCATAATAAATTCATAAAAGAAGCAAACTTCATGAATGTTTTTTGTGACCAACAAGTATGTGATCCAATCACTCTATCAAAAAAAAATAGGAGTTGTAGAATTTATCGGAAACTCAAGGCAGCCATGACATTATGTTCTTCACAAGTGTATGTAAACTTTTGATCACGACTGTACATCAATTAGTAGCCTTTATAACCCATTTTGAAAGCGTTCTATGATCATTTATATGGCAAATAATACAATAGGAGGAATATCAATATCGCAGGAGGCTGCAATATATATCGCAATAGACCGTATCGCTCATCCCTAGCTTAGTAAGAAGCAAAACATCAGTAGATCCTGTGCAGACTTAATGAAACCTTCGCACCCGCGTGAGTATGCTGATGGATCGCGTCGGCTTCTCAAATTGCTTCCGCACGCCAGGCAATTTGCAGTTAGCGTAAGCAGCGGCGCCGATAAAAAAAGGAATGAAGGCGGCAGACGTAAATGCTGCGCGCTCACCACAAATCAACAGGTAGTGCTTCTCCCTGACAAAAGCAGACGACGAGTGAAGAAAAGGAAGGTAAGGCCGTAGCTGAACCGTTTAGAAAACCAAGACGCTGGCAGGTCGGTTACTTGGGCGAACCGGCGGGCCGTGTAGCGAGCGCGCTCTTTTAGATGTGCAGCAAAGCTAACCCCCCGCTGTGTCCGGGAAGCCACCTACCTTTTACTCCACTGATGATCCTCTTCAGCACAGAGCGCCATGTGCGTCACTCGCTGCTGACAGAACACTCCCTGCTGGGCTGGAGGTCCGCTTTGTGGTGGCGTGCGGCCCTTTTGTCCTTCCACCGGTGCGCCTAATATGCCAACACCCTCTGCGTCATGTTTAATGTAGAAACCTTCCTTTCACTCTGTATCATCAGATGAGTGATGAAACGTACACACTTACGATTGAAGGCCAAACTGAGACGTTGCTTTGTGTACTTAAGATTCTGATTGACATGAAGGCACACAAACACACACACACATTCTTGTATTTGTTACCTTCTTGAGACCTCCGAAAAATGCCTACCTCTTTAGGACCACCCTTTCTAGATATATAAACATGTGTATTTGCAACATTAAAAATATATACATACTATGAAAATATCAAAAAGCTTGTTGGGAAGGATGAGTGGGAATTTCACAAGAAAAAAGGTCACAATTTCACAACAAAAACGTTTGAATTTTGGCAGTGTTCTAATAAAAGTCGTCATTTTACTCAACGCAAGTCAAAATTTTTACAAGAAAAACTGAACATTTGTGCAATATCATGACAAAAGTTGGAATTTTACTCAACAGTCGCAATTTTACAAAAAAAGCTTAACATTTTGGCAATTTTATGAAAAGAGACGTAATTGTACTCAAAAGTCACAATTTTATAAGAAAACTTTCAAATTTTGGCAATATTAGAATAATAATCGTAATTTTACTTGGCAAAATTGTGACTAAAGTCATCATTTTACTCAAAAAATTTCACTATTTTACAAGAACAACAACAAAATAGGCAATATTGTGATATAAGTCAGAATGTTATATGACAAATGTCACCATTTTGCATTAAAAAGTAATATTTTTTACATGAAAAAGTAATGATTTTACGAGAAAATATTGCAATATTACAGAAACGGAAAGAATATGAGAAATTGTTCCCAATTTTGTAAGAAAAAAGTCGACACATTGTGAGAAAAAGACTGCTTTTTTTTGTATTCTTTGTTTGCAATTGGTTTTTAATCTTCATTATTTACTTCAAGTTATTACACTATGTCCCTATATGCATATTTATTTATTTTTTCAATTAATTTTGGCCAAAGGGGCCGCATTTCAATGTCTTACACACACTTGTTATTTCATATGTTGGCCAGAGGGGGAGCACTTAAAATTTTTACACACACTTGTTATTTAATATGTTGACCAGAGGGGGAGCCCTTTTATAACCGGCACACAGTCAATTTTGATAGACGTCACCAGTAGGGGTGCAAATGAGACATTGTCTATTAGATGCAATGTTATTGGGACCATGATTTATGTCATCACTTGTTCACACCTCCTCACATGGAAGATACTTTTCCTTCTTCATGTCTCAAGAAGGGTAGAAATACAAGAACACACACACACACATACACACGTATGTATTGAGTACTCACAAGTCTCCAGCTGTGTTGCAGCAGAAGCGCTGCTAGAGAACCAGCAGGTAGCCACAGAAGTCCTTGGTGTTTCGCCAACTTTCATCCTTTAGCCACAGCTGAGGTCTGCAGATACGTGTGTGTGTGTGTGTGTGTCTGTGTGTGTGTGTGCGTGTGTGTGTGTGAGTGTGTCTGTGTGTGTGTGTGCGTGTGTGTGTGTGTGTGTCTGTGTGTGTGTGTGTGTGTGTGTGTGTGTGTGTGTGTGTGTGTGTGTGGGAGAGAGAGAAGGGAGTGTGTGTTTAGACGGGGCCTGTGAAGTCTGACACATTGATGCATGGCTTCAGCGCAGCTTCCTCGAGGCAAACATCAGCTCCAATGTGGGGCCTTGGTAATTGTAACAACAGAGCTTTATTTACATGACCTGTTTGTTAAGAGTAAGACCAGAACTGTCGTTAGGAACAAGTTACGCTTTACTAAAGGGCGGTTCGACAGGTGGCTGGTGCATTACACGGAGACGCTAATGCATGCTTTTATTACAAGTCGTATAGATTATTGTAACATACTGCTTTCAGGTCTTCCTAAAAGGGTTATTACACCTTTGCAATTACTCCAAAATTCAGCGGCACGTGTCCTGATGAAGACCAGAAGGCGGGCTCACATTACACCAGTTTTAAAATCCCTGCATTGGCTCCCCGTGTGTTTCAGGATCAATTTTAAAGTTCTTCTTATGGTTTATAAATGTTTTTATGGTATTGGGCCTTCTTATCTTTCAGATTTGCTTTTACCCTATGAACCTATCATCCTCCGGCACTCCAAAAGAGCCTGAAAATGCGGGTGCCAGGGACAGACGTGGAAGGAGATTTTTAAAACAATGTTCTAAAGCTTAGTGATGTATCAGATGTATCAGATTGTAGGTGGGGTTTTTTTTTACCCTTCGCGTTCATATTTCCTAAAAATCAGATATACCGGTCCCCAGACACATTTTTGTTCCTATATTTGGCCCCCCCGTGTCAAAATAAAAGCTTAGTGGTATATCAGATGTATCAGATTGTAGGTGTTTTGTTTTTTTACCTTTCGCCTTCATATTTCACTGTTTGTTGCATTTTTGTTGCGTTTTGCTTGATTGTAAAATATGTGGATGGAGAGGGGGTGTGACGTTCATAAGTTGTCAATATTCAGTGTTTTATCCTTCATAGTAAATATTGTAAACCCCACATTCTTTATTTTTATGTACATTCTGGGTGTCTTATTCAGTAAAAAAAAAAATTAAACTCCATTCCGTTTTTTAAGGCGGTCTGTCATAACATTTTTAGCTTTCAATCAGACATTTTTGTGAGGTTTTGTAAAAGATATACCGGCCCCCAGACACATTTTTTTCTCTAAATTTGGCCCGCCTGAGTCAAAATAATTGCCCAGGCCTGGATCAGCCAATGGGCGTGATGAAAATGTGACATTCTGACAACTCAGAACAATTCAAAACCAATATTGTTGAAATGTTGCCATAAAGCCCATCCCCTGGTGCATGTTGCTAAAATGCCTGTGTCAGATTGATAAGGAATGCTGAAAAGTGACATGGAGAGCGCTACAAAGTGGCGGCGACAACAACAGGGGAACATACTGGGGGTGCAGAGATACAAATCCAAGCTTCGGGATTGAAAAGAGATAAAGGTGATGGTTGCCGTGGGGGCAAAGCCAAAGAAGCAGGATGAGAGAATGGAGAGCGATAGTGAAACACCACAGGGTCTGCAGATTAGGCCCAAACATATTTTAAGTGATGACCTTAAAATCTGGGCACTCAGGTGGGACGCCAAAACCTCAGGCGTTGACTTTTTGTGTGTCCATTCTTTGTCGGTGTTTGTATGCGTACGCACGGTTACATCTTGGATTGGCGCCGATAAATATCCCTCATAATGTGTGGGCACATAGCGGCGTTATGTGGCGGTTGCACATCATATTGGAAGGTAAATGTTTTGGAAACCAACATACGAGAGACACCTTTTCCGTTTGGGATGTATGCTGAATTAGGTGCTTTTTAGAGCAGGGGTGTCAAACGTACGGCCCGCAAGATGATTTTGGTAAGTATTCAAATTAGCTGACATTTTTTTAATGAAAGAAACTGCTCTTCTAAATGTGTCCACTGGATGTCGCAATAGTAATTCTTTGTATCCCCTGCTGCAGGAGTGCGCATGACTTCAGAGGGGGCGGAGCTATGTGCCCGGTTTAGATACAGGACTGGGGGCACATTATCTGGGCGCACATAAATATGCCGAAATAACATGTATCCCCTTCTAACTTCCTGTGTGATGCATGAAATGAGTCCAAATTCACAAGTTTGTTGTATGTACAGAATAAACCACCTACTCGGTGGCCTAGTGATTAGAGTGTCCGCCCTGAGATCGGTAGGTTGTGAGTTCAAACCCCGGCCTTGTCTGCATTGACAAGACCTTACTTCCTGGCAAGTTGAAACTGTGGTGCCTACAGTTTGGATTGCTCCCCCGTTTGATGTGGCCACTAACAGTCTACGAGATCCCCATGGCCAAAGTCGAGAAGCTGGAGAGAACAGTCAGTGCATACATCAAGAAGTGGCTTGGCCTTCCACGGTGCCTCAGTAACATCGGCCTATATGGTCTTGGTGCCCTGGAACTGCCCATCTCTAGCCTCACGGAGGAGTTTAAATGAGGCTGAGCATGACACTGACTGAGTCTCAAGATGAGGTGATCCAGGCGGTTGCTCCCAGACTGGCAACCGGGAGGAAATGGATCCCATCTGAGGCGGTGCAACAAGCCAAATCTGCTCTCAGGCATGGAGACATAGTGGGACAAGTGCAGCACGGAAGAGGTGGGTTTGGACTTGGGGCTAGTCGACCCACATGGCACAAGGCAACATCAGCCCAGAGGAGAAAGCCGGTGGTTGATCAGGTTTGACAACAAGAGGAGGCAGACAGATGTGCAACAGCAGTGGCACAGTCCAAACAGGGACAGTGGACTAGCTGGGAAAACCTGGAGAATCGTAAGCTCACATAGAAGGATCTTTGGGAAATGGAAGGGAGCCAAATCAGCTTCATCATCAGAGCCACCTACGATGTTCTTCCCACACCCAAGAACTTAAACCAATGGTTTGGAGAAGATCCTTCTTGTGCACTCTATCAAACCCCTGCAACACCGGCTGCAAAATCAGTTTGTCTCAAGGCCGCTACACCTGGAGGCACAACCAGGTCTTAAGACAACTGGTGATCACCCTGGAGGAAAGGAGAAATAACAACAAGGCCCTCCCTCCCCCAATCCCTAGTCACTCAATCACCACTCAGTTTGTAAGAGCAGGACAACTCTTACCAAAACCATCTGCAAGAGTGGAGGCAACCCTTCTGGACTCTGCCCGGGACTGGAAAATGCAGGTTGACTTGGACCACAAACTCATCTTCTCACCTGAAATCATTACAACCAGCTTCAGGCCGGACCTGGTCTTGTGGTCAACCTCCCAGAAGACTGTGTTCATTGTTGAACTAACTGTACCATGGGAAGCAGCAGTTGGTGAAGCATATGAGCGCAAACATCTAAGGTATGCGGACATAGCAGCCGAGGCGGAGCAACGCGGCTGGCGTGCCCGAGTGCTTCCAGTTGAAGTCGGGTGCAGAGGCTTCATTGCTACGTCCACAACCAAGCTCCTCAAAGGAATGGGATTGAGAGGTCAGGCCTTCCGGCGGGCTGTCAAATCGCTATCGGATGCTGCTGAACGAAGTAGCAGATGGATATGGTTCAAGAGAAAGGACCCAAACTGGGCTGCTAAAAAACATCGAGGAGTAAAGGCAAAGGGGGGCACATCCGGGAAGCCAGATGTCGCCGTTGAGCCCTCTGGAGGTGATACCAAAGACTATAAAAAAATGGGAGCCATTACTTCCCTGCTTGGCACTCAGCACCAAGGGTTGGAATTGGGGGTTAAATCACCAAAAATGATTCCTGGGCGCGGCCACCGCTGCTGCTCATTGCTCTCCTCACCTCCCAGGGGGTGATCAAGGGTGATAGGTCAAATGCAGAGAATAATTTCGCCACACCTCGTGTGTGTGTGACAATCATTGGTACTTTAACTTTATGATCTTATTACATCAGTTGAGGAAAATGAATGAATTACATTAAAAACATCCTGTAATTGTATTTTGAAATTACTATTTATTACATATTCTGATAGATTACAATTTTACACCAATGAGAGCATTTTAAAACAATGCCAGACTCACACCTATTTGACTAAGGAACATTATCACATCACTTATTCAGAAATGATAAATCACGACAAATGAAGATAGACTACTATGAACAGCAACATGTAAGTGTAAAAAAAACAACAATATGATTTATATGTTTTCAGATTGTGCTTGTTCTATTTTTAAACAAAAAAAACAATCTAAAGTTATTTTTATTTTAAGTTATCATGACATAGATTTTCCTCTATGTGGCCCATGAGCTAAATTGAGTTTGACACCCCTGTTTTAGAGGTACCGACTGAACTTTGTCGGTACGACCAGGTACCGAATCCCGTGAAATAAAACGGAACCGTATTTTGCACTTGGCGGGCAAACAGGCGTATTCAGAGCAGACTGCCTGCATAAGTAATGTTGCAATTTTACATGACAACAAAGCAAGCATGCCTGAGAGAAAGTGATCAAAAGTAAGGCTCCACTTTCCAAAATGCACTAGCTCGATGCTAATTTCAGGAGAGAACACACAGGAGATAATACAAATAATAACAGAAGAAATTAACAAATTAAAAAGATGGTTTGACAAAAACAGACTATCGTTGAATCTCAGTAAAACTAAAATAATGCTATTTGGCAACAGTAGAAGAGAAAGTCAAACACAAATACAAATAGACGGAATAGAAATTGAAAGAGTAAATGAAACCAAATTTCTAGGTATAATGATTGATGATAAATTGAACTGGAAATCTCACGTAAAAAATATACAACATAAAGTTGCAAGAAACATGTCAATAATGAATAAAGCAAAACATGTTCTAGACCAAAAATCCCTTCATATTCTCTACTGCTCACTAGTGTTACATATCTGAGCTACTGTGTAGAAATATGGGGAAATAATTACAAAAGTACACTTCATTCATTAACGGTGTTACAAAAAAGATCAGTTAGAATAATACATAATGTTGGATATAGAAAACATACAAACCCTTTATTTATTGAATCAAAAATACTGAAATTCCACGACGTAGTGAATTTGCAAACAGCTAAAATTATGCACAAAGCAAACTATAACCTGCTAGCCAAGAATATACAACAATTCTTCTCAAAAAAAGAGGAGAAATATAATCTTAGAGAAAAACGTAATTTAAAACATTTGTTTGCACGTACAACACTTAAGACCTTCAGTATATCACTATGTGGAATTAAATTATGGAATGGATTAAGCAAAGCAATCAAACAATGTCCTAATATGATCCACTTCAAGAAACTCTTCAAACTTAAAGTGTTTACAAAGTACAAAGAAGAAGAACCATGATAAACATTCTCAATTTATTTCATCCATCCATTCATTCATTCTTAAAGTAATCTTACTTATCTCATCATATGAAATATGACTTATTTCACCAATTATTATTATTAAATTCTTACTATTATTTATTTATTTATTTTTATTGTGATTACCTATGGAGTTTATTGTGAATAAATTGTGAACAGGAAGTGAACAAAAAGTTTTAGCAACTGTTATGTAAAGAAAAGGGATAGGATTAAATAAGCTCTGCTTCTTCCTACTCCTTTTCGAACATGTTGAAAAGAGAAACTGGAAATTGTGATGTATCATGTTGTATGCATGCATGTTCGAAATAAACTCAAACTCAAACTTACATTAGATAGGCCATGTACATGCTACTGATTAGCATTGGTGATTTTACATGCAATTTGTACACATCCAAATTTGGTAATGAAAACAAGGATGCACGATACAATCAAACAACTGGTGTGGAATACTTTAAATAGGGGTGTCCCCACTTTTTTTTTACTTCCGATACTATACTGATATTGGAGCCGATGTCAGGATATAAACAGATATATTTAGCACAAATTACAATGCATAATTTTATAATTTTGTAGCGCTGAATGTTAGAAAAAGCTTGTTTAAGTGGAATCAGTGAAAGAACAATGGTAGGTTTGAAAAAACACTAACCTGATGACAGACTGATGTTGTTTATAAATTGAAGTGTAGCAGTAATTAATTTTTTTCTGCTACACCGAGTGGCCCAAAAAAAATGCCTGTAAGTTCAATGATGCGGACGCGTTTGTTACTGGATACTTTCTAATACGCTTCAGCCTTGGAGACTTTGTATGTGTAAGTAATATGCAACTATAATTATTTGATACTTATTTATATTGACACATGTGCTGTTTTACACTGCAATATTGTTCAATTATTGTTACACATGTCTAGCTTGTTTGTTATTGTGTGCTTAGCTGTTGTGCAGCCGCCAGCTGCTAGTAGCCTTATAGCCTAACATGTTTACCTTTTGTAAATGCCATCCATCCATTCATTTTCTACCGCTTGTCCCTAAATGGAAGAAATCGTTTACATATGTGGGTAAACCCCCCCCCCCCTAGAGGGGGGGGTTACCCACATATGCGGTCCTCTCCAAGGTTTCTCATAGTCATTCACCGACGTCCCACTGGGGTGAGTTTTTCCTTGCCCGTATGTGGGCTCTGTACCGAGGATGTCGTTGTGGCTTGTACAGCCCTTTGAGACACTTGTGATTTAGGGCTATATAAATAAACATTGATTGATTGATTGATTGACATGTTGGAGGACATTTAGATGTGAACTGGCTGGCCAGCTTTACGCAAGTAATCACGCTGCAAAGGGTTTAGATACAAGCTGATATCAAAGAGTTTAGATACAAGCTGATATCAAAAAGTTTAGATCAGGGGTGTAAAACGTACGGCTCGCGAACAGGTTTTATCCGGCCCGCGGGATGAGTTTGCCGAGTATAAAAATTACCCTGAAATTTTTTAATGATAAAAAAACAGCTGTTCTAAATGTGTCCACTGGATGTCACAATAGCAATTCTTTGTATATGATGCTACATATGTACAAAATAAACAACATGATGTTAGTACATCAGTTGAGGAAAATGATCAAACTACATAAATAACGTACTGTAATTTGATTTTAATATAATTATTTTATCTTGATAGATTGAAAATTAAAACCAATGAGTTGACTGATGAACATTATCACATCATTTATTCAGAAAACATAAATAATGACGAATAAAGTATAAAAAAAACCCAAAAACAACATTATGAATTCTAAAAATTCAGAATCTGCTTGTTCTATTTTTAAACAAAGAAAACAATCTGAAGTTGTCTTTATTTTTAAGTTATCGTGCCGTGATGTTACCAGTCCGGCCCACTTGGGAGTAGATTTTCCTCCATGTGGCTCCCCATCTAAAATGAGTTTGGCACCACTGGTTTAGATACAAGCT
>NC_084750.1:44205126-44290126 GCF_033978785.1 Entelurus aequoreus
TTAACCATTGTTGCTTGGCGAGCGCCCCTGAGAGGGCCACCGAAAATATCTGTTTCTCTGCTGCGATCTGAGTGGGCCGCGTCATACGCTTTTCCACCACTTGTGGCAGTAATGACAATATCAAACAAGCAGAAGAAGTCTGGAGCTAAAGCCATAGGGAAATTTATTTAGCGCAAAAATTATGACTAAGTGGTGAAGCTGTATTTTCATTAGCACTTTCATTTCCTTGACAGTTTAGGAATCACATTCATTATTAATTAATTTACTTATTTTAGCACACCATAATTGTATTTAAAATCAGTTATTTGAGTTCTTATTATGCAGTGTATTTGGTTAATACTTTTTTTTTTTAATCAGCCTGACCAAAACCTACGGTTTATGAGTTGGATAAATATTAATCTTGGTGATTAACACATGGTTTCATATCATTAATATTTGACAAGCTTGTAAATTACAAGTAAGTTATATATACTTATTGAATAACATTGAGAGTAAGATTAGTAACTCAGAGTTCATATTTGAGTGGGCCCTGGGCCCCTCTGTAGTGGAAAAGCTGGGCTCCGAGGTCAAAAAGGTTAAGAACCCCGGACTTAAATACTTAAAAAAAATGCAGTTTATCAGCTGTAATGGATGCGATTTTTTGATGCGTGGCTGCCATTCGCTTGTCTGCCAAAGAGGGTCAACAATGTTCAGCAAAATCGTTTGATACTGACCAGTGGCCGATTGATGGGCACATCCCTATTCACCATGATTGTGTTTAACTCCAGGTACTCGTGTAAGCAGTGTACAGACCCCTACCCTAACAGCCGAACCACACCCAAGACCCACGCCCGCTCCCGTAGTTACACCCGCTCGCTGACCAGCTCACAGGTAATCATGTGTGTTATTGTTAAAGACGGAAGGAGGATACATCGTAATTGTCTCTCTGTTTCAGCTGGGAGACACCCTGAATCGACAGTTTGATGCCGTTTGCGAGACCATGTTCGGAGAGGTGGAGTCCCAAGCGGTCGAGGCCCTCGATCTTCCGGGCGTGTTCCGCACCAGAAGCCATAGCTACGTCCGAGCCATCCAGGCCGGCTGTTCCCAAGACGACGACTGTCTCTCCGTTTTCTCGATGTCGGGTCCGCAAGGAAGCATCAAGGGCGGGGCTGGTGAGTTTGTACAAAAGATGATTTCTATTGCCGGACTTCTGAGGCTGTGCCGAGACTAGGGATGGAACGATAAACAGTACTGATGATAAAGCCTGGTAAAACTCCCGACGGTTAGTATTACCATTTTAAATTGAAATGATCGTAAAACCGTGATTGATATCCGCACTTTGATAAACTCACAGACGGGACACTGCTCATTTAATGGAGGCGCAAGCTAGCGCTCTCATGGCTGGCTGCAGCGAGCTTAAATGCTAACATGAATACGAAAGTGACAAAACCGACAAAACCGTGATTGATATCCGCACTTTGATAAACTCACAGACGGGATACTGCTCATTTAATGGAGGCGCAAGCAAACGCTCTAATGGCTGGCTCGAGCTAGCTTAAAAGCTAACATGAATACAAAAGACAATAACGTATTTCCCATTAAGAAATTACATAACACAGTCTAAACCAGGGGTCACCAACGCGGTGCCCGCGGGCACCAGGTAGCCCGTAAGGGCCAGATGAGTAGCCCGCCGGCCTGTTCTAAAAATAGCTCAAATAGCAGCACTTACCAGTGAACTGCATCTATTTTTTAAATTTTATTTATTTACTAGCAAGCTGGTCTCGCTTTCCCTGACATTTTTAATTCTAAGAGAGACAAAACTCAAATAGAATTGGAAAATCCAAGAAAATATTTTAAAGACTTGGTCTTCACTTGTTTAAATAAATTCATTCATTTTTTTACTTTGCTTCTTATAACTTTCAGAAAGACAATTTTAGAGAAAAAATACAACCTTAAAAATTATTTTAGGATTTTTAAACACATATACCTTTTTACCTTTTAAATTCCTTCCTTTCTTTCCTGACAATTTAAATCAATGTTCAAGTAAAAAAAATGTTTTTATTGTAAAGAATAATAAATAGATTTTAATTTAATTCTTCATTTTAGCTTCTATTTTTCCGACGAAGAATATTTGTGAAATATTTCTTCAAACTTATGATTAAAATTCAAAAAAATTATTCTGGCAAATCCAGAAAATCTGTAGAATCAAATTTAAATCTTATTTCAAAGTGTTTTGAATTTTTTTTTAAATTTTTGTTCTGGAAAATCTAGAAAAAATAGTCATTTGTCTTTGTTAGAAATATAGCTTGGTCCAATTTGCTATATACTCTAACAAAGTGTAGATTGGATTTGAACCTATTTAAAACATGTCATCAAAATTCTAAAATTAATCTTAATCAGGAAAAATTACTAATGATGTTCCATAAATTATTTTTTTAAGTTTTTCTCTTCTTTTTTCGGTTGAATTTTGAATTTTAAAGAGTCGAAATTGAAGACAAACTATGTTTCAAAATTTAATTGTACATTTTTTTGTGTTTTCTCCTCTTTTAAAACGTTCAATTAAGTGTAAATATCAAATTATTAATAATAACATAGAGTTAAAGGTAAATTGAGCAAGTTGGCTATTTCTGGCAATTTATTTAAGTGTGTATCAAACTGGTAGCCCTTCGCATTAATCAGTACCCAAGAAGTAGCTCTTGGTTTCAAAAAGGTTGGTGACCCCTGGTCTAAACATATACACACAGATATTCAATTGTGCATCGAGATGAATTAATGCCCAAAGTTTTGTACTTGAAAAAAAATTACTTTTAAACTGAAAAATCTACTTTCTATGTTGAATTTTTAAAAACACATCAGCATGTTTATTCAAAATTAAAATAAGTGCACACTTTTTTATGTTAAATATAATTATTCACTCTGGTAAATGTTTTGAACAAATTATTGTCATTTGTCACTTTCATATATTTTGATATCGGAGTTGTTTTTTTTTCCTAGATTCAAATCGTACTTTTTATTAATTTTTTTAGGACTCACATTTTTGGCCCAAATTTCACATGAACTAAGAGGGACGTGGAATCATGACAGACATGATTAGGGGGGTCCACTGTCACGTTGCTTTTTATTTATTCATTTATTAGGCACTGTGTATAAAACCAAGGCGGGCACAACACGAAATAAAAAATATAAATACAGAGTAGCTTAACGTTTTTAAACTGTGACATATGGCTACTATTTCTATCTCATTAATTGTTCTTGTCTTGACCTCTGGCGTAGTCTTCATAAAGTGTTGAGTTGAAATTGGTTTAGTTCCTACGTTCCCTTAAGGCAACATGGTCGAGGACGGTCCCTAGCTTTTTTGCTGAGTTGTCCATCAGCTGTTGCCCCACACTAAAATTTGAAATGTCTAATTCTGAAAAAAAAAAAAAAAAAAAAAAGATTTGAAACTACAGAAGCTTGAATATCAAAATATATGGCAATCAATTTTTTTGTTTTATTAAAAAATATATATTTCAAAGAATTACCAGAATAACTTAAAATTGCATTCAACCCGAAAACAAATTGTGTGCACTTATTTTTATTTTGAATAAACTGAAGTATTTTTTTTAAATCCAACGTCAAAACTTTTCAGTTTAGCAGTTCTTTTTTTTTATTTTTAGGTAAAAAAAAACCTTGGCTCCAATTAAGCTCCATAATTATGCACATTGAAACTGCAAGCTCTGAACTCTCTCAGCACAGAGTGAGATCTTTAGATCAGAGATCTATTCTCCGAGGAACGTAACACGGAGACAGGAAGTTCATCCTTGTTTTGCCTTTGTCTTTTACAACACTTTAAAACCTTTACTAATTAAAACAGGCAAAGATAAACATATTCAAACACTCAAATAAAAACATGGCTCTTAAGAAACCTAAACAAGATGTAATGTTTCTTCTGCCAGGAAAGTATATTATGTGTCTATTTTTATGTATTCCTTATTTAAATAAGACATGGTATACTTTTTGAGCACATTCAACAATACCGTGATAATGATGATAACCGTGACAAATTTGGTCACAATAACCGTGACATGACATTAGGGCTGCACAATAATCGTAAAGGTTTTAATTAGTGCCATAACGTAACCGCAATTTTTTTTTTTCTCTGCCGTCTCCGGCATTTGAGTGACAAACACGTTCACCAATCAGAATTGTCGAGCCTCGCGTTTCTTCGTCTCTCGCTTCAAAACGGGAGAAAGAGGTCTCACTCTGCAACTGAGCGTGTTTATTTAACAGTAGAACTAACTGAACGCAGTGAGCCCTCATTCACAATCTTTGTCCCGGTGGGCGGTGCATGCACAGGAAGCAAATACAGAAAGCCTCGCGACTCGCTGGTGAGAAGTGCCGCAAAGTAACAAAAAATAGAATTGTGGGAATATTTCAGCTCCAAATCGGATGGGCAATATGAGCCCATCAACACGGGCGAACGACCGAGAACACTGTGATGGCAACAAAAAATAAAGACAACGTCCGAATAGTTTTTCCAACTAGGAAAAAATGCATTTTAAGTACATTTTTTGCTGAGTCCATTTTTGTGTTGCTCTATTTATTTAGGATAAAAACTATTATTTACCTTCCAATTACCGTAAAATGGTAGATTCTACAGTATTGAGAAATACAAGAAGATATCCTTTTAAATGGTTACTTGCATTATTAACATACATTATGATTACATTACATTATAAGCACTGCATTGTTTTAGCAATTAGTTCTTCAGTTTAAAAGCACGATGTGGACAAAAGTTCTGAGTCTGTCTGCATAAAGCCAAACATTTTTGACAGTAAATTATTGCATTTGGTTCTAAAGCGTGGCACCTTGAGACAAGATTATGCAGGCGATTGAGCACCCTTTGAGAAAAAAAAAAAAAAAGATGAAAACCGAGGAAAAAAGACCAACATTTTTAGCCCTGAAAATCAAGGCTACATTTCCTGCAATGGGGTGCATTTTTACATTTACATTTAGATTTATTCTCATTTAACAAACTCTTTTGGCTGTCTTTTTGACACTTGCATGTGCCATGTTATGTACCACATCATTTGTAGTTGATTTAGTAGATTATTTACTAACATTATTATCATTGAAAATGTCATGTAAACTTCTATAACATCCATTTGGCATCTCTATCTCGTAGCCACGCCCCCTCAGGTAAATATACTTCCGGTGTTGTGACCTCTGTTTACAATTCGTCACGTCAAAAATATACCTTCTCGCTGGCTACTAACAAATAGTCTAGAACTACAACCGGTTCAGAAGTAACAGAGTTCGGATTGTAATCATCCAAATATGCAGGCGACAACAAGCTAGCTAGATGATGCTAACTATGCTAACTAGCGAGCTTGTTTTGACGCCCCCGATTTTCTCTCTGTATTGCTATTCAGTGCGGCGTTGAGGCAAGCGAGTACCTGCAGCTAAGGAGAATGTTCAACAGATTTTGTTTGAATCCTATTTTTTTTTTTTTTTTTTTAAACGCGGAAGTGATATTTTGACGTGAAAATGAACGTTTAAAAAACGCGGGTTTTCGCCGACATTTCACATTGATGGACAGTCTAAAAGTAACATGTCTTTCTTCACTTGTTATTTTCGCAGTTTTACACATTTTTATGTATAAAATATAAAACTCTCAAATCGAATCGCGATATTGGAAAGAAAAATTAGTTTTTTCTCAAAACCCTGCAGCCCTGAATTGATTTAAGTGGACCCCGACTTAAACAAGTTGAGGAACTTATTCAGGTGTTACCATTTAGTGGTCAATTGTACGGAATATGTACTGTACTGTGCAATCTACTAATAAAAGTTTCAATCAATCAAAAAACCCTACATGATATTTTCCTTTACCGAGACTCATGCTTCGATTATGGTCTGCACAATACATTTGCTTACACGCTCGCGGAAAAACTCCCGAGTGAATCCGCCGATATGAAGGAAAGCCTCTGGGAAGTGTCATGAGTCACCTCCCTGGTGGTTGAGGAGAGCGTTCAACACATTTTGTTTGAATCCTACTTTTAAAAAATATTTCATTAAAAAAGTGATATTTTGTCGTGAAAATTAATGTTTAAAAACGTGGGTTTTCGCCGACATTTCACATGCCTGGATATGTTGATGGACAGTCTAAAAGTAACATGTCTTTCTTCACTTGTTATATCGTAGTTTTACGCATTTTTATGCATAAAATATAAAACTCTCCAATCGAATCGCGATATTGGAAAGAAAAATCGTTTTTTTTCTCTCAAAACCCTGCAGCCCTACATGATATTTTCCTTTATCGAGGTTAATGCTACGATTATGGTCTGCACAGAACATTTGCTTACACGCTTGCGCAAAAACTCCTGAGCAAATCCGCCGAGATGAAGGAAAGCCTCCGGGAAGTGTCATGAGTCAGCTCCCTGGTGGTTGAGGAGAGCGTTCAACACATTTTGTTTGAATCCTACTTTTAAAAAATATTTCATTAAAAAAAGTGATATTTTGTCGTGAAAATTAATGTTTAAAAACATGGATTTTCGCCGACATTTCACATGCCTGGATATGTTGATGGACAGTCTAAGAGTAACATGTCTTTCTTCACTTGTTATATCGTAGTTTTACGCATTTTTACGCATAAAATATAAAACTCTCAAATCGAATCGCGATATTGGAAAGAAAAATTGGGTTTTTTCTCAAAACCCTGCAGCCCTACATATTTTCCTTTACAGAGACTTATGCTACGATTATGGTCTGCACAGTACATTTGCTTACATGTTCGCGCAAAAACTCCCGAGCAAATCCGCCGAGATGAAGGAAAGCCTCCGGAAAGTGTCATGAGTCACCTCCCTGGTGGAGCACCATCTTCACCTACAACAACACAAGGTGTGTTGTTTGTGTCCATTCCACAAAGCTGTGGCGGCGAGCGCTCCTCATTTTAATATTTCCGAGGAAATATTGCTTCATCTCCTTAAAAGGTTGGCTGGCTGAGGGTAAGGTTCACTTCCTGCCTCTCGCTGAAACGCAAGCAACAAAGCTAATTGATTCACCTTTTCTCATCAATCTTTTCTTCCTCCCTCTATTTTTAACCCCCTTCAATGTTCCGCCATATTTCTTTTCCCCTCTCGCTTGCAGTTTGTCCCTTTTGTGAGTATCCCTCCCTGCTGCCCCTTGACACATAGGCGCCGATCTACATTTCTGCCAGTGTGAAGTAGTGATGTCCCGGTACCAAAAGTATTTCGGTACTTTTCTAAATAAAGGGGACCACAAAAAATTTCATTATTGGCTTTAATCTAACAAAAAAATATTACGGTACATTAAATATATGTTTATTATTGCAATTTTGTCCTTAAATAAAATTGTGATTTTGCTGCTGACGTATGCAGTAAAATAGTGTGTCATTTATCAACCTATTATTTTGTCAAAATTATTAAGAACAAGTGGTAGAAAATCAATTATTAATCTACTTGTTCAATGACTGTTAATAACTGCTTATTTTCTGTTTCAACATGTTCTATCTACACTTCTGTTAAAATGTTAATAATCACTTATTCTTCTCTTCTTTGATACTTTACATTCGTTTTGGATGATACCACACATTTAGGTATCGATCCAATACCAAGTAGTTACAGGATCATACATTGGTCATATTCAAAGTCCTCACGTGTCCAGGGACATATTTCCTGAGTTTATAAAGATAATATGAATTTAAAAAAATATTTTGTAATGTTAGAAAATATCGATGTACTCATAGTAGTATCGACTAAATATGCTGTTGTATGTGGTATCATTACAGTGGATGTTAAGTGTAGATCCACCAATGCCGTTTGTTTATATTGTAGCGTCCCGGAAGAGTTGGTGCTGCAGGGAATTCTGGGAATTTTTTCTGTAGTGTTTATGTTGCGTTGCAAATCCATCCATCCATCCATTTTCTACCGCTTGTCCCTTTTGTCACGGGGGGGGTGGGGTGTGCTGGAGCCCATCTCAGCTACATTCGGGCGGAAGGCGGGGTACACCCTGGACAAGTCGCCACCTCAAATATTCCTCCAAAATGTGTTTGTCGTCGTTTAGCGTGCTTTCACTACATGGCACATGTTTATGACAGTGTTAGCATTGTTCATACTGCCACCCTTAGTGTGACATGTAAGGCTGTTGAGAAAGTGTGCGCTTCATTCGCTCATGTGCAGTGTGTACAAAGTCAAGACGATTGCGTCAGTAGTTCGTTATCGGACACAATTAAATCTTGGTTAGGCTTTGTTAATTATAGATATATGTATTGTGATTTTTTTTTATTATGTAAAACGGTCCAAACTCGCCACAATATTAGATTGATTTTTCAGAAATTGTTTTAAAGATCGGAAGTTGCTATTTATCCCACGGGATCGGCGCCTATGCCTCGACATGATACCCCTTCTACTCTTAACAGCCCACTCTCCCTCTTTCTTGCTTTCTCCCGCTCTTCTGACACTTCAGTCTTTCCTTATCGCAAAGGTGCTCCTCCCCCGCTGCCACCTCGCATGTCCAAGTCGTCCCTGTCCGTGCGAGCCCAGAGCAGCACAGAGTCCACCCAGGACGCCTACTATCAGAGCGGTGGACAAGTCGCCGCCGGCCACACGCGCCCCAAGCAGCACAGTAACTCCGTGGACCTGGGCTGCGCCGACGGACCGTCGGGACGCTCCTCCAGAGCGGGCTACTACACGGCCACGGGCCCCGGGCGTTCCCGGCAGCACAGTAACTCAGCGGAGAGCCTGGACGGGGGCATGAGGGGGTCGCGGGAGCTGGTGCCCTACGGAGGAGGCCCTGGAGTCGGCGTGAGGGCCAAACACAGCAGCTCGGCTGACAGTTTGCTGGAGGGCCCGCCCAGGCCAGCCCGAGAGAGGGACGGGCGGGCGGTGGGCAGCCTGGGGAAGTCAGTGTCACTGCCGCAGAACAGCATCGTCTTGAGTAAAGTCGGGGTGCAGGACGACGGAAGCGGCGGAAGGAAGTGGAGGCCATCCATCGCCGTGCAGGTGAGAAGCAACCAACACAAATCTAGAATATTGTTGGAAATGTCACTTTCCAGTAGGGCTGAAAACTGTACCTCGATATAAGTCCTCCATTGCCAAAATACCTGTGGCCATGGGGCGTGGTCAAAATGATGTCATCACATTATTTGCTATGATGTATTTTCTTTTAAAAGGCAAAAAAAAAAAATCATACATATTAGGGTGGTACCAGTACCAAAATATTGGTATGTATTTCGATACTTTGATACTTTTCTAAATAAAGGGGAACACAAAAAATTGCATTATTTTAACAAAAAAGCTTAGATATAAATATATTTTTATTATTGCAATTTAGTCTTTAAATAAAATAGTGAACATACTAGACAACTTGTCTTTTAGTAGTAAGTAAACAAACAAAGACTACTAATTAGTCTGCTGATGTATGCAGTAACATACGGGGACGGCGTGGCGCAGTTGGGAGAGTGGCTGTGCCAGCAACCTGAGGGTTCCTGGTTCAATCCCCACCTTCTACCATCCTAGTCACGTCCGTTGTGTCCTTGAGGAAGACACTTCACCCTTGCTCCTGATGGGTCCTGGCTAGCGCCTTGCATGGCAGCTCCCGCCATCAGTGTGTGAATGGGTGAATGTGGAAATAGTGTCAAAGCGCTTTGAATTCCTTAAAAAGGTAGAAAAGCGCTATACAAGTATAACCCATTTACCATTTTACCATATTGTGTCATTTATCTACCTATTATTTTGTCTACATTATGAGGGACAAACTGTAAAAATGGCATATTAATCTACTTGTTCATTTACTGTTAATATCTGCTTACTTTCTGTTTTAACATGTTCTATCTACACTTCTGTTAAAATGTAATAATCACTTATTCTTCTCTTCTTTGATACTTTACATTAGTTTTGGATGATACTACAAATTTAGGTATCAATACGATACCAAGTAGTTACAGGATCATACATTGGTCATATTCAAAGTCCTCATGTGTCCAGGGACGTATTTCCTGACTTTATAAACATAACATGAATTATAAAAAAAAAGGAGAAATTTTGTGACGATAAAAAATATCGATGTAATCATAGTAGTATCGACTAGATACGCTATTGTACTTTACAGTGGATGTCAGGTGTAGATCCACCCATGGCATTTGTTTACATTGTATCCTCCTACGGTGTGTAGTGAAGCATGTTTAGCTATTCCTCGTCCTGCAGTGATAATGGTACGTGTAAGATACTTACTTTATTTGTCGCCATGGAGGCGAGGATTAGTGATTTAGAAGTAGCTAAAACACTGCTGACCGACGTTAGCTGCTAGCTAACTAGCCATGTCTTAAAGCACCTCTTCCTGATGGTGTTTCAGTGTTATAACTTCACCTTTATCTTTACTTTTTACACCAAAATGCGTCCATTCTCCCTTTTCTGTCTACACACACTGTACTCCGTGTGTGTGCGCTGCCAAACATGCTCCTCTGCTCGTAAAACCAGCAATGTCATGACGTGACGACGCGCCGTCATGCCCGTTAAAAAAAAAAAAGGAACCGCTACTTTTCAAACACAGTATAGTATCGTTTTTGATTCATTAGTACCGTGATACTACCGGTATACCATACAACCCTAATACATACATTTAAATCAAATCTGTTATTAATTATATTATTAACTAGAGGTGGGAGTATTTGGCTAGATCTCGATTAGATTACGATTCAGGAGCTACGATTATAGTTTAAAAATCGCTTATTGATGCATCTTTATTTTATGTATATAGATGCAGTTTTATATTAATTTTATTTTCACTAAATAAGCATTTGTCACTTGCAACTCTTAAAAAAACAGTGCATTTGTAATAAGAAATTCCCATCACATTTATTAAATTCATGGAAATGTTTTGCAAATTCATGGAAATGTTTTGCAAAACTGGAACATAAGTACCCTGTAAAGCCTGCTCATAGGCCTTGTGGTTAGAGTGTCCGCCCTGAGATGGGTAGGTCGTGAGTTCAAACCCCGGCCGAGTCATACCAAAGACTATAAAAATGGGACCCATTACCTCCCTGCTTGGCACTCAGCATCAAGGGTTGGAATTGGGGGTTAAATCACCAAAATGATTCCCGGGCGCGGCCACCGCTGCTGCTCACTGCTCCCCTCACCTCCCAGGGGGTGGAACGAGGTGATGGGTCAAATGCAGAGGGTAATTTCGCCACACCTAGTGTGTGTGTGTGACTACCAGTGATATTTTATTTTTTTTTTATAATAAAGGAGCTGGTCGGATCTCTTGGTGTAAATATAAATACATATAAATATACCTCTCTTTCACTTTTATATGTACCTCTCCTCGCTAAATATAGCTACAAAGTGGATCATTTCTGCTACGTCTTATTCTTCGGCAAAGCATGCGGCATTATGCCACACCTACACCAGGGCTCGAATTTAACCGCGGCAACTGCCGCGACCGCCCTTGACTTTTTTTGGGGACAATGGTAAACGTATGTGTTTCGTCGAATAAATTGATAAAAACACCCCGACGGGACGTTTTTCTTTCATTTTCAACTGTTAAAGACATTGGTTTAAACAACACGGGCGCAGCCGTTGTGGAAGCGTGGGTCAAAGGTAAACAGCCGAGTTGTCCCGAGATTTTACGAGAGATACACAAGCTGCATCAGGGTCTGGAAGGACGTCAGGTGTTCGGTGAATTTAGGTCAGGCAGCTCTTAAAATGCAGAGTAAGGTACGAGTCAAAAAAAGAAAACAGGAACAATTTAGTCTGTCGGGAAAAAAGGTAGCAAGCTACACAACTTCTTTAGGTAGGTTAATTTCATAATTTTAATGGAGTGCTAAATTCGTCGATCAGTTTCCCCTCAAAACTCAGCAGTTCTAGAACTGACAATGTTGTTTATGTGCTGTATCATCAATGTTTATTTTGATTCCTGACCATGTGTGAAATACGCGTGGATTTGTTCACTTTTTTGTAAAAGTTGAACATCAGTCGCTGATGTAAACAACAATGGAATGAAATTTGCATAGCGTTTTATATATTCCTTTATACACAACTTTACTAATGTTTACTACAAGTTAGGTCATACACCATATGATAGTCTATTTCAATTTATTGACATTTGATTATTTGTATATCATATACTTGTGTGTGTGTGTGTGTGTGTGTGTGTGTGTGTATGTAGAAATATTATATATATATATATATATATATATATATATATATATTTTGAGGGAAAGGGGGATAACAACTGGGCACATGCCCCCAAGACCGGCCAGGTAGGGCACAAGGAGAGGAGCACATATATATATAATAATAATAATAATACCTGGGATTTATATAGCGCTTTTCTAAGTACCCAAAGTCGCTTTACATGTTAAAAACCCATCATTCATTCACACCTGGTGGTGGTAAGCTACTTTCGTAGCCACAGCTGCCCTGGGGTAGTCTGACGGAAGCGTGGCTGCCAATTTGCGCCTACGGCCCCTCCGACCACCACCTATCATTCATTCAACATTCAATCACCGGTGTGAGCGGCACCGGGGGCAAGGGTGAAGTGTCCTGCCCAAGGACACAACGGCATGGTAAGAGGCGGGGATCGAACCTGCAACCCTCAGGTTTCTGACACGGGCGCTCTACCCACCACGCCATGCCGCCCCAATATGTATATATATATATACACACACACACACACACATACATTCTTTGGAACCCCTGCCTCGAAAGAAAATGTTTGCCTTGGTGCCCTTTCAAATTGCCTTGGTGCTCGAAAATATGAGCCCTCCTTTAAGGCAACACTTGCCTTGACCTTAAAAAGTTCAAATTCGAGGCCTGCTTCACTTACATCACACTTACTTTATCATTTATGAGCGAAGGGCGAACCAGAAGGGCCAAATCTGTAATTGTTCCAAGCTTCCACAAATAAGCAAATATATCAAAGCACTGTCTAATCTTTTTTTTAAGACAGTAGCGAATTGCCACGGCTCGCCGAGCAAAACATTGCGTACAGTATTTGATACTGAAAAAAACAGGTATCGATGTATTTTTAATGCGTCGGTATCGAAGTACTGACACTTTTGACAACCCTAAAAGGGAATGTTGTGTTTGTTTAATCGTGCGTCTGTCAGATCTGAGGAATCACCCTCCTCCTCTTGACTGCCGACAATAAGAACAAACGCATGGGTAGATTGGCTGAGTGAATGATAATTGAAAGACTGGAATCATCATGTGCGTGATCCAAATGCACTGACCTCGGACTACTTGTAGAGAATCATTCTGTTGCTTCCTTGCCAAGCGGAGAGATGAGATGAGCGATTACATCGGCGTCTGGCCTGGCAGCTGTGTTTGTCATTCCCCCTGATCGGAGTTTACTGATGATGCATACCAAACACATTTTTGGCTGACTCATATCATACCTTTTTTTTACCATTTATACCACTTTTTTGTTCAGTTTAGCACAGCAGGGTTTCTTGTAGGTTTTCCTGTCTTATTGTACCCACCTTTTAATACTTTAATTATGACATCCATGCATCCGTTTTCTACCGCTTGTACCTCTCGGGGTGGCGGGGGGACTGGAGCCTACCCCCGCTGCACTCAGGCGGAAGGCAGAGTACGCCTTTAAAAAAAAAAAACATTAACAATTGAATAGGAGGAATCACATGTAACAACAATTATGACAGACTTAAACCACAAAGTACATGTATTTACAATAAATACAAATAAAGTACACAAGAGTACATTGTAGCATTACAGACACTAAGTACACAAGACTGAATTGTAATATTACACACACACACTAAGTACACAAGACTACATTGTAATATTACACACACACACACACACTAAGTACACAAGACTACATTGTAACATTACACACACACACACACACTAAGTACACAAGAGTATGTAACAGTCACTGTTCTGCGTTGTGTCTTTTGTAGTGAGGTACACACAGGAGTTGAGTAGTGGAGGATTTATTCACCTTATTTTGATAGAAACAAAAAGAACAGGGCGTCACACACAGTCCACAGTACACAGGATCTCTCTCCACATCTCCAAGCGTCAGTGCTCACTCTAGCTCATGAATTCAATTATTTATGCTTACATGTGGAAATAATAATAATAATGAATAAAATAATAATAATAATAGGTAAATAAAGCATAAAAGTCTCAAATGAATTAATTAAATAAAAAACAGTATATAAAATATATACATCAGCAAATAACAAAAATATGTATTAAGGAAAAGGGACTTTAATATGTGCAGCAATTTACCTCATTTATCCCACTCACATCTACTCATTTTATATTTTTCTACAATAATCTATGCCAAAAAACTCATAACAGACATACCTTTTTTTGATAGAAACAAAAAGAAAAGGGCATCACACAGTCCACAGTACACAGGATCTGTCTCCACTACAGAATAAAGAAAGAAATAATGCACACTCATATTAATGCCACAGCGGCACACAAGATGTCCACACAGACACGCAGCAGAGTTTTTTGACCCGTGCGCAAACTCACGAGACCTGGAAACCCCGTAATAACTGCCGCTAGCATTAAGCTAATCCACACATCATTTAACATATAATAGTCCGGTTTTTACAACAATTTAACAAACAGAAAGTTCGGGAATTTAACCCGCATGCTTAACAGCACGTCACAAGACAGTGTGCATTCTTATAAAATACTTTAAGAGCGACAACCAAAAAGTTTATATAAAAAAATAAATGGAGAGAGACATAAACATGACTTACCAGCTCCAAGCGTCAGTGCTCACTGAAGCTGGTCACACAGGTGCGACGCTAAATCACCCACTAGGGAAACAAAAAGGTATGTAACGGAAAATAATAGAGTGGAACCTATTTACAAGAAGAGACACTTTTGGGGAAGTTCACAACAGAAAATGATATGAATACATGACCAAAAATAAGACAAAATAAAATTTAGCTCGGCTACATACTCCCCTCTGAACTTCACCAAAATACTTCAAGACTTAGCAGAGTACTCCAATACATTCACGTTATGCAACTTATTAGTTACTCACATCACTGAGAAAATGGCCGAGGAGAGCTGCGCAACCCTCCTGGGTACACTTGCAAAAAGAGGCGCCTTTAACACCACCTTACACATTACTTTACAAAGGTAATGAAAAAAAATATACCTTTCACAAGACAAGGAGTACCTAATATTTATCACTGCTACTGTAAAACATGTCCAACCCAAACATTGGATTAAACAACTACCTTTATAGTACTTGATGGTTTAGAGGTTTGTAACTCAAACAGATATTTTCTTCTGGGTCATGTTCTGAATTAGCCTATCTACAGGTTTCATCAGCCCACGCACCCTCGTTCTTATACGGGAGACAACACTGATCGCTGTGCTTGGGGGGTCGTCGCCATGGCCTGTCCCATCAACCACACTTGACAAACTCCTTGGCCTCTGGCTGGCACTTTCATCCAGATCAGGGTCTTCAAGCTCCTCATCAGCATCCAGACATTCTGATGGCGAGTTGGCAGAAGCACTGTCCAGAACCCAACTGGCTGTTCGGTCTTCTGTGACATCTCCCGTCACCACATCCGAAACCCGACTTTGTGTATCATCATGACTTGACTCAGATGACTCAGTGAATGATGATTCAACATCCTCTTCATTCTCCAACTCAAGCGGAAGAAAGTTGGCACACAAGAGGCGGTTGCGATGGACAAACCTTTCATGACCACTGCCAGTGTTCATGAAAGGTTTGTATGACACCTTGGGTCTCTTGAGACAAACATATACGGGACAGACTCCCATTTGCCCGACAACTTCTTGCGTCCCCTTTCACTCAGCGATGTCATGACCTTTGGTCCTTTGGTTGTACAGTTCAGTCTGATGACGCTGACTGGTGACAGCATTGGCCTGGGCAGATGATAATGCCTCTTTTAGCTCCTCCCTCAGTTTGAGGACATATTTATCATTGTTAGCAATGTCACAGTCCCTCTCCACATTGTGGAACATTACGTCAACTGGGAGTCTGGGGATTCTCCCGTACATTAGATAAAACGAGGCGTAGCCCGTCGACTCATGGGCAGTTGGAGGCAAAAGTCAACGTCTGCAACATTTGGGGCCATTTTTGCTTGGCTCTTGGAGGGAGTGCTCTGATCATGCTTCCCAATGTCCGGTTGAAGCGTTCAACCACACCGTTTCCCATGAGATGATAAGCCGTTGTCCTCGACTTCTTTACCCCAGAGATCAGCAGCAACTCTTGGATCAACTGGCTCTCAAAGTAGGCTCCTTGGTGGGAGTGAATTCTCTCTGGAAAGCCGTAGACACAGAAGTATCGATCCCAGAGTTGACGAGCAACCTGCTTTGCTGACTGATCATGACATGGAAAGACGTGAGACATTTTTGTGAAGTGGTCAGTGATGACCAGGACATCCCTAGTATTTCCATTTGGGATTTCAGCTGACCAAAAAGTCAATGCAGACCATCTCGAGAGGGCTTGTTGTTTTGATGCTCTCAAGAGGCGCTCTCCCTTCGGGTTCGGGTGTCTTGCTCACCACACAGCGCTTGCACGACTTGACATATTCACGGACATCTCGTTCTATGTCAATCCAGAAGAACCTCTGCCTTGCCAGCTATAGAGTCCTATGCTGTCCCTGATGCCCAGCATCGTCATGGACACCCTGCAGAGCCTGCTTGGCCAGGGATGCAGCCACAACATACTGGTACCGCCTTCTCCCAGTTAGTGAAGCTTTGCTCACTCTATATAGGATGCCATCCAACATCTTGAGCTTTTCCCACTGCTTTAGAGTCTTCTGGACTTTGAGAGGCTCTTTAACTCTTTCTCTCCTCGATGGCCTCCTGCCACGTGCCACATAGTGGATGACTCTTGCCAGTATAGTGTCTTCCTGTTGCTTTTCTTGAAGCTCTTTAAGGGAGAAGACGGGTAAGGCACTTTCTCCTGGTGGAACAATCTTATGTACATCATTTGCTAGCCAGGAGATCACTCTCCCTTTGGGTCCCTCACCCCACTCAATCTGACCATCCAGGACTGCAGTCACTTCTTCACTGCTCATTGAACTGCATGCCACTTCAGATCCGCCCAGTCTTACCTCTTGGCAGTTGGTGCTCAGCCGAAACACATCCTGTATCCTGTCACCCCAGATCTGTTGCGCTTCCTCGAGCAGAGCCTCATATGGCTCTGCTATAAGTCTCTCGCTGACTCGTGGCTTGATGAAAGGTTGCCTGCTCAAGGCATCTGCAACGATGTTCTTAATGCCTGGGATATATTAGAACCCCGATGTCAAGTCCATGGCGCTGAATATGGCATTTCCCCCTAGCGCAGCCAAACAGTCAGTTTGGTGAGGTACTGGATGGGCATCCTTCACGGCGCGTGCATTAAGCCACTGGTAGTCCACACAGATGCGTTGTTCCCCATTCTTTTTCCAAACCAGTACTAATGGCGAGGCCCACACACTTGACGACTTGCGTATGATGTTCTTCTCCTCCATCTCAGGAAGGATCTCTCTTAGTTTCTGCTATTGGCTTGGTGGGACACTGCAGTATGCTAGTCGGAAGGGGCGCTCATCAGTCAGATGGATCCTGTGGACGAAGTCTTTGGCTAGGCCACAGTCCAGCTTGTCCTTGGAGAACACATGGTCATGCCTCTGTATGAGTTCCACAAGTTGACTCTTCCAATAAGGGGACACTTCACATGAGTGGATGTCTATGTCGTCCAACCCAAGATCAGCAAGCTTATCCTGAAGGGCGAGAGTTACAGAGGTGTCAGGGAAATGGTCAGTGTCTACTCTTACGCTTTGGCTTTGTGCTTTTAGCTCTGTGTTGGCGACATAGTCCACTCCAAGCTCAAAGTCTTCAAGTGCCACACATGGTGAAACATCAGCTAACTTCATGTTCCTCCTCAGTGTTACAGGCTTGTCACTTGGGTTCACGACTTTCACAGGAACCCACCTGTCTCCGCTCATTGATGCCACAGTTCTCCCTACCATGACGCTCTTCCGGCTGGAGTGGGATTTTGCCGGTTCCACCAGTATGGTACTTCCCTCTGAGATAGGAGACTTTCCAGGAAGCTTTCCCCACAGTATGTGCTCCTGTTTCGGTACTAGTGTCACAGCATTAGTAAGCTTCACAGTTCCAATGACGTCTAGGATAATGTCACCTTTCCATCTTGTTATGCCCGAGAGCATGCTCAAGAACTGCTCGATGCCTGGTTCACCAGTAGAGTCAGCTTTACTCATCACGCGCCAATAGCTGGGATCTTGCTTGAATTGGCGTAGCAAGTGTTTCAGCAAATTGGTGCCTACTATCATTTGGTCACGCTGGCCTGGCACGACTAATGTGAGCACGATCGCTTCTTGTCCGTAGATTTTCAACTTTAACCGGTGAATGCACTTGGGTCGCACATGCACACCACCACAACCCACCAGAAAAATGTCTTTGGTGGACTGGGCACCCTCTGACAGCAACCCTGCCTCGTGGAGCTCCTCTTCTGCTTCTTCACTCATCGTACAAGCCATTGGACCAGTGTCTAGCATGGCCTACAGTGCAACTTGGTCATTCACCAGCACATCAGTGTAGAATAGATCATCTGCCTTCTCAAGCTTGTGTATATTCTGCAAAATCATGACACTACCATTCGGTGCAGTGTTGCAGCTCTCCTCATATATTGCATGTAGGTTTTCTTCAGTTTTGAGGGTCTGACATGACACACTCACACTTTTCCCTCCACAGTGTGAGCGACTCAGTTTCCCTGGTTGGGTGTGTGGTTCTCTGCTTGGGTTTGGCGTGGAGCGGCCCGTGGGCAATCTCTCCTTGTGTGGCCAGGTTCCAGGCACCCAAAGCACCTCTTCTCTTTCATGCAGTGTTCACATATGATGTGAGTTTTGTCACCACATACACGGCAAGAAGTGGGGCGTGTCCACTGGGTCGGCTGTTGGACCGGGGAGGCTGCTCAGGCCAAAACGCCTTCCAGTATGCTTAGTACTCATTCTAAAGCCCCTGCTTCTGAAGTGGTGACTGCACTCACCTTTTTCTGTGTAGAAGGTTCTTGAACACCCGCTCTCATTGCAGTCAGCTCCTCAACTACAGGTTGACAGGTAGTGGTAGCTGCTGTCACCATTTTGAACTTCTCTGCTCTAATGGCCTTCTTCCTTGCCTGATGATCCCTCTGGTGCTCATCGATAGCTTCTTGCACCTCCACGGCTGACCATTTGCTGATAGGCTTGCATCGGAACACACTGGAGAGTTCGGGGTTGGGGCAGTTCCTGATGAACATCATGGCAACTTGCGCTGACATGTTCTCCATCTTTTCTCCACTTTTCCGCAGATGCTGGTCAGCGTGCTCGGCTGCTGTATAGAGTCGAACCCAGTAATCCACTGGGTTCTCATTTGCGTCAGGCTGTGTAGAATAGAAATCCGCCATCGGTAAGCCGGACATGGGAGAATCACTGAAGTATCTTCTGAGTATGTCGTATACCACTTCAGGGTGTGTGTTGGTATCAGCACTACTCTTCAGCCCCACTTTAACGATACTCTTAGCTCGTCCCAAAAGATGACTGAGGATTTCATCCGCCTGCTCTGTAGTCGGACAATTCTTTTTATGCAGGTAAGCGTCCATCATATCTATCCACTCTTGTACAATGTATTTGTCTGAGCCATCCCCCCTATACATCACTGGTTCCTTGACAGCTGCCTTTACCATGATGTTCAGTCGAGACAAATCAACTGGGGAGGGCATGGGCTCGAGCAAGGGTGGAGTCATGGGGTGTGGGCAACTTAGTGTGGGGGAAGGTGTTTGGTTGGCTAATATGCGGGTAACAATGGTGTCACCAATGTGGGTTCCCAACTCCCCTAAAAGGTCACGCAATTGTGCCAAGGCGTCATTATTAGCAGCGGTGGGAGTGGAAAACATTTGCCTGCTACAGGGGTAACATCAGGGCTGCTAAAGCCTGGCTGCCTAGCTTGCTCTGCAGTCTCTGCTTGCATCCACCCTCTACCCCTCTCAAATGGTGTAAAAGCCATTATATGTCAAACACAATGAATATAACAGTTGAAATATGACGTTAAAATAAAATTTAACTATACAGAGACATGTGGTATAGAGACACTGTACGTGAGGAAACGTAATGATAAATTGTGGAAAAACCCAACCACAGCAAAACAAAATCACTTTTTATCAAAGGTCTCACCGATCAACGGATCCTTTCTGATTGCTGTACGATACGCTTACTTGTTCACAGCATAACCTCGGCGATCTGCAGCAGCTGATCTGAAGAATCCGGGTCACGGCACCATTTGTAACAGTCACTGTTCTGCGTTGTGTCTTTTGTAGTGAGGTACACACAGGAGTTGAGTCGTGGAGGATTTATTCACCTTTTTTTTGATAGAAACAAAATAACAGGGCGTCAAACACAGTCCACAGTACACAGGATTGGAGGTGGGAGTGGAAAACATTTGCCTTGCTACAGGGGTACCATCAGGGCTGCTAAAGCCTGGCTGCCTAGCTTGCTCTGCAGTCCCTGCTTGCATCCACCCTCTACCTCTCCCAAATGGTGTAAAATCCATTATATTTCAAACAAAATGAATATAACAGTGGAAATATGACGTTAAAATTAAATTTAACTATACAGAGACACATGGTATAGAGACACTGTACGTGAGGAAACGTAATGATCAATTGTGGAAAAACACAGCCACAGCAAAACAAAATCACTTTTTATCAAAGGTCTAAAAGATCAACGGATCCTTTCTGATTGCTGTACGATACGCTTACTTGCTCACAGCATAACCTCGGCGATCTGCAGCAGCTGATCTGAAGAATCCGGGTCACAACACCATTTGTAACAGTCACTGTTCTGCGATGTGTCTTTTGTAGTGAGGTACACACAAGAGTTGTGTCGTGGAGGATTTATTCACCATTTTTTGATAGAAACAAAAAGAACAGGGCGTAACACACAGTCCACAGTACACAGGATCTCTCTCCACATCTCCAAGAATCAGTGCTCACTCTAGCTCATGAATACAATTATTTATGCTTACATGTAAAAACAATAATAAATAAAATAATAATAATAATAATAATAAAAAGTAAATAAAGCATAAAAGTCTCAAATAAATTAAATAAAAAACAGTATATAAAATATATACATCAGCAAATAACAAAAATATATATTAAGAAAAAGAGACTTTAATATGTGCAGCAATTTACCTCATTTTTCCCACTCACATCAACTCATTTTATATTTTTCTTCAATAAACTATGCCAAAACACTCATAACAGACATACCTTTTTTTGATAGAAACAAAAACAACAGGGCGTCATGCACAGTCCACAGTACACAGGATCTCTCTCCACTACGGAATAAAGAAAGAAATAATGCACACTCATAATAATGCCGCAGCGGCACACAAGATGTCCACACAGACACGCAGCAGAGTTTTTTGACCCGTGCGCAAACTCACGAGACCTGGAAACCCCGTAATAACTGCCGCTAGCATTAAGCTAAACCACACATCATTTAACATATAAAAGTGCGGTTTTTACAACAATTTAACAAACAGAAAGTTTGGGAATTCAACCCGCACGCTTAACAGCACGTCACAAGACAGTGTGCATTCTTATTAAATACTTTAAGAGCGACAACCAAAAAGTTTATAAAAAACAAAGGGAGAGAGACATAAACATGACTTACCAGCTCCAAGCGTCAGTGCTCACTGAAGCTGGTCACACAGGTGCGACGCCAAATCACCCCCCCGGGAAACAAAAAGGTATGTAACGGGAAAATAATAGAGTGGAACCTATTTACAATAAGGGACACTTTTGGGGAAGTTCACAACAGAAAATGATATGAATAAATGACCTAAAATAAAATAAAATAAAATAAAATTTAGCTCGGCTACATACTCCCCTCTGAACTTCACGAAAATACTTCAAGACTTAGCAGAGTACTCCAATACATTCACGTTATGCAACTTATTAGTTACTCAAATCACTGAGAAAATGGCAGAGGAAGGCTGCGCAACCCTCCTGGGTACACTTGCAAAAAGAGGTGGCAAGAAAAATTCCTAGTGCACCAAGAAAAATTCCTAGTTTGTGAACCCGTTCTCAAACAATGGCAATAAAACTATTCTGATTCTTTTACACCCCCTTACACATTACTTTACAAAGGTAATGAAAATAAATATACCTTTCACAAGACAAGGAGTACCTAATATTTATTACTGCTACTGTAATACATGTCCAACCCAACCATTGGATTAAACAACTACCTTTATGGTACTTGATGGTTTAGAGGTTTGTAACTCAAACAGATATTTTCTTCTGGGTCATGTTCTGAATTAGCCTATCTACAGGTTTCACCAGCCTACGCACCCTCGTTCTTATACGGGAGACAACACTGATCGCTGTGCTTGTGGGGTCGTCGCAATGGCCAGTCCCATCAACCATACTTGACACACTCCTTGGCCTCTGGCTGGCACTTTCATCCAGATCAGGGTCTTCAAGCTCCTCATCAGCATCCAGACATTCCGATGGCGAGTTGGCAGAGGCACTGTCCAGAACCCAACTGGCTGTTCGGTCTTCTGTGACATCTCCCGTCACCACATCCAAAACCCGACTTTGTGTCTCATCATGACTTGACTCAGATGACTCAGTGAATGATGATTCAACATCCTCTTCAGTCTCCAACTCAAGCGGAAGAAAGATGGCACACAAGATGCGGTTGCGATGGACAACCCTTTCATGACCACTGCCAGTGTTCCTTATCCAGTAGGTATGACACCTTGGGTCTCTTGAGACAAACACATACGAGACAGACTCCCATTTGTCCGACAACTTCTTGCGTCCCCTTTCACATTTGTTTGACAAGAGTACTTGGTCTCCCTCAGCGATGTCATGACCTTTGGTCCTTTGTTTGTACAGTTCAGTCTGATGACGCTGACTGGTGACAGCATTGGCCTGGGCAGATGATAATGCCTCTTTTAGCTCCTCCCTCAGTTAATGGACAAATTTATCATAGTCAGCAATGTCACAGTCCCTCTCCACATTGTGGAACATTACGTCAACTGGGAGTCTGGGGATTCTCCCGTACATTAGATAAAACGGGGCATAGCCCGTCGACTCATGGGCAGTTGGAGGCGAAAGTCAACGTCTGCAACATTTGGGGCCATTTTTGCTTGGCTCTTGGAGGGAGTGCTCTGATCATGCTTCCCAATGTCCGGTTGAAGCGTTCAACCACACCGTTTCCCATGGGATGATAAGCCGTTGTCCTCGACTTCTTTACCCGAGAGATCAGCAGCAACTCTCGGATCAACTGGCTCTCAAAGTTGGCTCCTTGGTCGGAGTGAATTCTCTCTGGAAAGCCGTAGACACAGAAGTATCGATCCCAGAGTTGACGAGCAACCTGCTTTGCTGACTGATCATGACATGGAAAGGCGTGAGCCATTTTTGGGAATGGTCAGTGATGACCAGGATATCCACAGTATTTCCATTTGGGATTTCAGCTGACCAAAAGTCAATGCAGACCATCTCGAGAGGGCTTGTTTTTTTGATGCTCTCGAGAAGCGCTCTCCCTTCGGGTTCGGGTGTCTTGCTCACCAAACAGCGCTTGCACGACTTATCATATTCACGGACATCTCGTTCCATGTCAATCCAGAACCTCTGCCTCGCCAGGTATAGAGTCCTATGCTGTCCCTGATGCCCAGCATCGTCATGGACACCCTGCAGAGCCTGCTTGGCCAGTGATGCAGCTACAACATACTGGTACCGCCTTCTCCCAGTTAGTGAATCTTTGCTCACTCTATATAGGATGCCATCCAACATTTTTAGCTTTTCCCACTGCTTTAGAGTCTTCTGGACTTTGAGAGGCTCTTTAACTCTTACTCTCCTCGATGACCTCCTGCCACGTGCCACATAGTGGATGACTCTTGCCAGCATAGTGTCTTCCTGTTGCTTGTCTTGAAGCTCTTTAAGGGAGAAGACGGGTAAGGCACTTTCTCCTGGTGGAACAACCTTATGTACATAATTTGCTAGCCAGGAGATCACTCGCCGTTTGGGTCCCTCACCCCACTCAATCTGACCATCCAGGACTGCAGTCACTTCTTCACTGCTCATTGAACTGCATGCCACTTCAGATCCGCCCAGTCTTACCTCTTGGCAGTTGGTGCCCAGCCGAAACACATCCTGTATCCTGTCACCCCGGATCTGTTGCGCTTCCTTGAGCAGAGCCTCATATGGCTCTGCTATAAGTCTCTCGCTGACCCGTGGCTTGATGAAGGGTTGCCTGCTCAAGGCATCTGCAACGATGTTCTTACTGCCTGGGATATATTGGATACTGAAGACGTATGGGGCCAACTTCGACACCCACCGCTGTTCACAAGCATCCAACTTTGGCTTTGTGAGGATGTAGGTTAGCGGGTTATTATCAGTCCAAACAGTGAAGGAGTGTCCCTTCAGCCAATGGCTGAATTTGTCACACACTGACCACTTGAGAGCGAGGAACTCCAAACGATGAGCTGGATACTTGGTTTGTGGGCGACTTAGGGCTTTGCTTGAGAAGGCGATGGGACGTGCTTTGCTCCCTCCTTCAGGGACTTGAGAGAGGACAGCGCTCAGTTCATCCAATGAAGCGTCGGTTGAGAGGATGAAAGGGCGCCCAAAGTCCGGATGGGCCAACACAACTGAGTTCAACAGAGCAGCCTTTAGTTGGTTGAATGAGTCACTCTGTTCTTGAGCCCAATCACCTGGGCTGAGCCTTTTAAAGTGAGAAGCCCGTTTTGCGTTGGCCTTTCCAGTCGCAGCGGCGGTCAGAGAGAACAGGGGCTTCGCCATACTGGAACAGTTTTGTATGAATCTCTGGTAATACATTACCATACCGAGAAAAGACTTCATCTTTTTTGCTGAAGGTGTGACTCCATCCTCCATCATCAAGTCCGCTTCACTCATGTCTGTGATGACTTGTGTCTTTTCAGAATCAGTGGAAACCCCATTCTCATCAATGATGTGGCCCAAGAACTTGACACTTTGCCGGAGGAAATGACACTTCTTCGGAGCCAACTTAAGTCCATGTCCTTTCAACCGCTTAAAGACCATTTAGAGTCTTTTGAGGGCTTCCTCTTCATTTGGGGCAAAAAACAAAACTTCGTCGAGGTAGCACAGCAGGGTCAAGAAGTTTTGGTCTCCGAAGGCGCATGAAACTTGCCGGGCTGTTGCACAGGCCTTGGGGTAGTCGGTTGAACTCATGGAGGCCTACTGGTGTAGTGAAGGCAGTAAACTTCTTGTCCTGTTCGTGCATGGGGACATTGTAGAACCCTGATGTCAATTCCATGGCGCTGAATATGGAATTTCCCCCTAGCGCAGTCAAACAGTCAGCTTGGTGAGGTACTGGATGGGCATCCTTCACAGTGCGTGCATTAAGCCACCGGTCCTCCAAACAGATGCGTAGTTCCCCATTCTTTTTCCAAACCAGTACTAATGGCGAGGCCCACTCACTTGACGACTTGCGTATGATGTTCTTCTCCTCCATCTCAGAAAGGATCTTTCTTAGTTTCTGGTATTGGCTTGGTGGGACACGGCGGTATGCTAGTCGGAAGGGGCGTTCATCAGTCAGATGGATCCTGTGGACGAAGTCTTTGGCTAGGCCACAGTCCAGCTTGTCCTTGGAGAACACATCGTCATGCCTCTGTATGAGTTCCACAAGTTGACTCTTCCAAAAAGGGGACACTTCACATGAGTGGATGTCTATGTCGTCCAACCCAAGATCAGCAAGCTTATCCTGAAGGGCGAGAGTTACAGAGGTGTCAGGGACATGGTCAGTGTCTACTCTTACGCTTTGGCCTTGTGCTTTTAGCTCTGTGTTGGCGACATAGTCCACTCCAAGCTCAAAGTCTTCAAGTGCCACACATGGTGAAACATCAGCTAACTTCATGTTCCTCCTCAGTGCTACAGGCTTGTCACTTGGGTTCACGACCTTCACAGGAACCCACCCGTCTCCGCTAATTGATGCCACAGTTCTCCCTACCATGACGCTCTTCCGGTTGAAGTGGGATTTTGCCGGTTCCACCAGTATGGTACTTCCCTCTGAGATAGGAGCCTTTCCAGGAAGCTTTCCCCACACTATGTGCTCCTGTTTTGGTACCAGTGTCACAGCATTAGTAAGCTTCACAGTTCCAATGACGCCTGGGATAATGTCCCCTTTCCATCTTGTTATGCCCGAGAGCATGCTCAAGAAATGCTCGATGCCTGGTTCACCAGTAGAGTCAGCTTTACTCATCACGCGCCAATAGCTGGGATCTTGCTTGAATTGGCGTAGCAAGTGTTTCAGCAAATTGGTGCCTACTATCATTTGGTCACGCTGGCCTGGCCCGACTAATGTGGGCACGATCGCTTCTTGTCTGTAGATTTTCAACTTTAACTGGTAAATGCACTTGGGTGGCACATGCACACCACCACAACCCACCAGAAAAATGTCTTTGGTGGACTGGGCACCCTCTGACAGCAACCCTGCCTCGGGGAGCTCCTCTTCTGCTTCTTCACTCATTGTAGAAGCCATTGAACCAGTGTCTAGCATGGCATACAGTGCAACTTGGTCATTCACCAGCACATCAGTGTAGAATAGATCATCTACCTTCTCAAGCTTGTGTATATTCTGGAAAATCATGACACTACCATTCGGTACAGTGTTGCAGCTCTCATATATTGCATGTAGGTCTTTTTCAGTTTTGAGGGTCTGACATGACACACTCACACTTTTCCCTCCACAGTGTGAGCGACTCAGTTTCCCTGGTTGGGTGTGTGGTTCTCTGTTTGGGTTTGGCGTGGAGCGGCCCGTGGGCAATCTCTCCTTGTGTGGCCAGGTTCCAGGCACCCAAAGCACCTCTTCTCTTTCATGCAGTGTTCACATATGATGTGAGTTTTGTCACCACATACACTGCAAGCAGTGGGGTGTGTCCACGGGGTCGGCTGTTGGACCGGGGAGGCTGCTCGGGCCAAAACGCCTTCCAGCATGCTTAGTACTCGTTCTAAAGCCCCTGCTTCTGAAGTGGTGACTACACTCACCTTTGTCTGTGTAGAAGGTTCTTGAACACCCGCTCTCATTGCAGTCAGCTCCTCAACTACAGGTTGACAGGTAGTGGTAGCTGCTGTCACCATTTTGAACTTCTCTGCCCTTATGGCCTTCTTCCTTGCCTGATGCTCCCTCTGGTGCTCATCGATAGCTTCTTGCACCTCCACGGCTGACCATTTGCTGATAGGCTTACATCGGAACACACTGGAGAGTTCGGGGTTGGGGCAGTTCCTGATGAACATCATGGCAATTTGCGCTGACATGTTCTCCATCTTTTCTCCACTTTTCCGCAGATGCTGGTCAGCGTGCTCGGCTGCTGTATTGAGCCGAACCCAGTAATCCACTGGGTTCTCATTTGCGTCAGGCTGTGTAGAATAGAAATCAGCCATCGTTAAGCCGGACATGGGAGAATCACTGAAGTATCTTCTGAGTATGTCGTATACCACTTCAGGGTGTGTGTTGATATCAGCACTACTCTTCAGCCCAACTTTAACGATACGCTTAGCTCGTCCCAAAAGATGACTGAGGATTTCATCCGCCTGCTCTGTAGTCGGACAATTCTTTTTATGCAGGTAAGCGTCCATCATATCTATCCACTCTTGTACGGTGTATTTGTCTGAGCCATCCCCTCTATACATCACTGGTTCCTTGACAGCTGCCTTTACCATGATGTTCAGTCGAGACAAATCAACTGGGGAGGGCATGGGCTCGAGCGAGGGTGGAGTCATGGGGTGTGGGCAACTTAGTGTGGGAAGGTTTTTGGTTGGCTAATATGCGGGTAACAATGGTGTCACCAATGTGGGTTCCCAACTCCCCTAAAAAGGTCACGTAATTGTGCCAAGGTGTCATTATTAGCAGCGGTGGGAGTGGGAGTGGAAAACATTTGCCTTGCTACAGGGGTACCATCAGGGCTGCTAAAGTCTGGCTGCCTAGCCTGCTCTGCAGTCCCTGCTTGCATCCACCCTCTACCCCTCCCAAATGGTGTATAATCCATTATATTTCAAACACAATGAATATAACAGTGGAAATACAACGTTAAAATAAAATGTATTTATACAGAGACATGTGGTATAGAGACACAGTACGTGAGGAAACGTAATGATCAATTGTGGAAAAACACAGCCACAGCAAAACAAAATCACTTTTTATCAAAGGTCTCAACGATCAACGGGGCCTTTCTGATTACTGTACGATACGCTTACTTGCTCACAGCATAACCTCGGCGATCTGCAGCAGCTGATCTGAAGAATCCGGGTTACGGCACCATTTGTAACAGTTACTGTTCTGCGTTGTGTCTTTTGTAGTGAGGTACGCACAGGAGTTGATTCGTGGAGGACTTATTCACCTTTTTTTGATAGAAACAAAAAGAACAGGGCATCACACACAGTCCACAGTACACAGGATCTCTCTCCACATCTCCAAGAATCAGTGCTCACTCTAGCTCATGAATTCAATTATCTATGCTTACATGTAAAAATAATAATAAATAAAATAATAATAATAATAAAGCATAAAAGTCTCAAATAAATTAATTAAATAAAAAACAGTATATAAAATATATACATCAGCAAATAACAAAAATATATATTAAGAAAAAGGGACTTTAATATGTGCAGCAATTTACCTCATTTTTCCCACTCACATCAACTCATTTTATATTTTTCTACAATAAACTATGCCAAAACACTCATAACAGACATACCTTTTTTAGATAGAAACAAAAACAACAGGGTGTCACGCACAGTCCACAGTACACAGGATCTCTCTCCACTACAGAATAAAGAAAGAAATAATGCACACTCATATTAATGCCACAGCGGCACACAAGATGTCCACACAGACACGCAGCAGAGTTTTTTGACCCGTGCGCAAACTCACAAGACCAGGAAACTGTCACGTGGGGGTGGTCGCAGCTCGCTGCGCGGTTGTTCTTCCGGTGCAAAGACGGCTCCGGACGACAGCGTGAAGGTAGGCTTGGATTTATTAGACATAAATCACTCAAACAACCACAAACGCAAACAATAAAGCAAAAAAGGCAAGCGTGCCTAAAACACAAGTGAAGCTGCTACTGAGCAGAAGCTATGGCATGGGCAAGGACAAAGCTTACTTGACATGAACAAGGTGTAGCCAGTATGACAGAAGTACAATGAAGGCAGAGCGAGTGAACAGAAAGAAAGGCATAAATAACAGACATGATTAACAACAGGTGCGTGACTCAAAACGTGAAACAGGTGCGTGACATGACAGGTGAAAACTAATGGGTTGCTATGGAAACAAAACAAGGGAGTGAACAACCAGGCACTAAGAAAGTGTCCAAAAAACAAACAGCACATGGCCAAACAAAAACATGATCAACACAGACATGACAGAACCCCCCCTCCTTACGGACAGATCCCAGATGTCCAAAAACAAAAAAAAAGAACAAGAGTCATGGGAGGGCGGGAGGGGGACATGGCGGTGGGTCGCCAGGCCAAGTGTCCCCGAATCCACGGAGGCAAAGTCAAGTGGCGGCGGCAAGTTGAACAACGCTGCAGCAGGCGAGGCGGACGCCCGGGGAATGGCCACATTCGTGGCCGACTGGGAGGTGGGCGCACTTGGCGAGGCGGACGACCAGGTAGCGGCCATATCCGTGGTCGACGGGGAGGTGGGCGCGTCGGCGCCGTCATGGCAGGCTAGGACGCAGCAGCAGATGTGTCAGGCGTGGACACAGCAGCAGACGCAGCAGCAGACGAAGGTGCGGGTGCAGCAGACGAAGCAGGCGGCAAAGCTTGGCGTGGCAAGTCGGGCGGCGAAGCTTGGCGTGGCGCGTCGGGCGGCGAAGCTTGCTGAGGCGCGTCAGGCGGCGAAGCTTGGCGAAGCTTGGCGAAGCTTGGCGTGGCGCGTCCTGGCGTGGCGGGTCCTGGCATGGCGGGTCCTGGTCTTGGCATGGTGGGTCTTGGTCGCTTGGAGGGTCTTGGCCGCTTGGAGGTGCTTGGTCTAGGCATGGCGGTGCTTGGTCTTGGCATGGCAGTGCTTGGTCTTGGCTTGGGGGGTCTTGGTCTTGGTCTTGGTCTTGGTCTTGGCTTGGGGGGTCTTGGTCTTGGCTTGGGGGTTCTTGGTCTTGGTCTTGGCTTGGGGGGTCTTGGTCTTGGCTAGGGGGGTCTTGGCGTCGTGGAGCTGCGACTGGCGGCACTTGGCGTCGTGGAGCTGCGACTGGCGGCACTTGGCGGCGTGGAGCTGCTACGGGCGGCGCTGCTACTGACAGCACTGGAGCTTGGCGTGGAGCTGCTACTAGCCTCGGACTTGGTGCTGGTGGAGGTGGCTTGGCAGGTCGAAAGACTGGTGGTGGCGGCCATGCTGGAGGCTGTGGCTTGGCATGGTGACGGACTGGTGGTGGCGGCCGGGATGGAGGTTGCTGCCTGGGTGGGTGCAGCTGAGCCCCCCCACCAACACAGCTCCCGGCCCCAGCCCCCCCCCTCAAGGAGCGGATACCAGACGCGCTCCCTGCGGTCTGGCATCTTCTTTAGGGGTGGGTGGAGGGAGGTCAGGAGGGGGGTAGACTCCTTCCCTTTAAATTGTTCAGGAAATCTATTCACCACTCCCACTTTAGACTTGGTCTGAAAAAATCCAAATTTAGGAAAAATCTTCTCAAAAGGATTTTTTTTTTAGAAACAAAGTCCTTAGTGGGCGGCTGACAGAGGGCGTAAATAGAATCTAAAAAAAAGTCTTGGTCTCTGACGTCATCACCAGTGGGCGGGATGACGTCATCAGCACGGGTCTCCTGCGGCGGCGAGGAAGACTGGGCTGGTTGGGGAATCTTGTTGTCCGGAGGAGGATCCTGGGGGAACGATGCGCCATGCTGGCGAAAAGAAGCCTTTCTGGCTGGCCTCCATCTTCGCCAGCGCGTCTCCATCACCTCCTCGTGGCCCGTCTGGTAGGCTTGGATTTATTAGACATAAATCACTCAAACTACCACAAACGCAAACAATAAAGCAAAAAAGGCAAGCGTGCCTAAAACTCAAGTGAAGCTGCTACTGAGCAGAAGCTATGGCATGGGCAAGGACAAAGCTTACTTGACATGAACAAGACGTAGCCAGTATGACAGAAGTACAATGAAGGCAGAACGAGTGAACAGAAAGAAAGGCTTAAATAACACAGACATGATTAACAACAGGTGCGTGACTCAAAACGTGAAACAGGTGCGTGACATGACAGGTGAAAACTAATGGGTTGCTATGGAAACAAAACAAGGGAGTGAACAACCAGGAACTAAGTAAGTGTCCAAAAACAAACAGCACATGGCCAAACAAAAACATGATCAACACAGACATGACAGAAACCCCGTAATAACTGCCGCTAGCATTAAGCTAATCCACACATCATTTAACATATAAAAGTCCGGTTTTTACAACAATTTAACAAACAGAAAGTTCGGGAATTTAACCCGCATGCTTAACAGCACGTCACAAGACAGTGTGCATTCTTATAAAATACTTTAAGAGCGACAACCAAAAAGTTTATAAAAAACATAAAGGGAGAGAGACATAAACATGACTTACCAGCTCCAAGCGTCAGTGCTCACTGAAGCTGGTCACACAGGTGCGACGCCAAATCACCCCCCAGGGAAACAAAAAGGTATGTAACAGAAAATAATAGAGTGGAACCTATTTACAAGAAGGGACACTTTTGGGGAAGTTCACAACAGAAAATTATATGAATAAATTACCAAAAATAAAATAAAATAAAATTTAGCTCGGCTACATACTCCCCTCTGAACTTCACCAAAATACTTCAAGACTTAGCAGAGTACTCTAATACATTCACGTTATGCAACATATTAGTTACTCACATCACTGAGAAAATGGCCGAGGAGAGCTGCGCAACCCTCCTGGGTACACTTGCAAAAAGAGGTGCCTTTTACACCACCTTACACATTACTTTACAAAGGTAATGAAAAAAAATATACCTTTCACAAGACAAGGAGTACCTAATATTTATCACTGCTACTGTAAAACATGTCCAACCGAACCATTGGATTAAACAACTACCTTTATAGTACTTGATGATTTACAGAGGTTTGTAACTCAAACAGATATTTTCTTTCTTCTGGGTCATGTTCTGAATTAGCCTATCTACAGGTTTCACCAGCCTACGCACCCTCGTTCTTATACGGGAGACAACACTGAACGCTGTGCTTGGGGGGTCGTCGCCATGGCCTGTCCCATCAACCACACTTGACACACTCCTTGGCCTCTGGCTGGCACTTTCATCCAGATCAGGGTCTTCAAGCTCCTCATCAGCATCCAGACATTCTGATGGCAAGTTGGCAGAAGCACTGTCCAGAACCCAACTGGCTGTTCGGTCTTCTGTGACATCTCCCGTCACCACTTCCGAAACCCGACATTGTGTCTCATCATGACTTGACTCAGATGACTCCGTGAATGATGATTCAACATCCTCTTCATTCTCCAACTCAAGCGGAAGAAAGTTGGCACACAAGAGGCGGTTGTGATGGACAACCCTTTTCATGACCACTGCCAGTGTTCATGAAATGTTTATATGACACCTTGGGTCTCTTGAGACAAACACATTCGGGAAAGAATCCCATTTGTCCGACAACTTCTTCCGTCCCCTTTCACATTTGTTTGAAAAGAGTACTAGGTCTCCCTCAGCGATGTCATGCCCTTTGGTCCTTTGGTTGTACAGTTCAGTCTGATGACGCTGACTGGTGACAGCATTGGCCTGGGCAGATGATAATGCCTCTTTTAGCTCCTCCCTCAGTTTGAGGACATATTTATCATAGTCAGCAATGTCACAGTTCCTCTCCACATTGTGGAACATTACGTCAACTGGGAGTCTGGGGATTCTCCCGTACATTAGATAAAACGAGGCATAGCCCGTCGACTCATTGGCGGTGCAGTTGTAGGCGAAAGTCAACGTCTGCAACATTTGGGGCCATTTTTGCTTGGCTCTTGGAGGGAGTGCTCTGATCATGCTTCCCAATGTCCGGTTGAAGCGTTCAACCACACCGTTTCCCATGGGATGATAAGCCGTTGTCCTCGACTTCTTTACCCGAGAGATCAGCAGCAACTCTCGGATCAACTGGCTCTCAAAGTTGGCTCCTTGGTCGGAGTGAATTCTCTCTGGAGAGCCGTAGACACAGAAGTATCGATCCCAGAGTTGACGAGCAACCTGCTTTGCTGACTGATCATGACATGGAAAGGCGTGAGACATTTTTGTGAAGTGGTCAGTGATGACCAGGACATCCATAGTAATTCCATTTGGGATTTCAGCTGACCAAAAGTCAATGCAGACCATTTCGAGGGCTTGTTGTTTTGATGCTCTCGAGAGGCGCTCTCCCTTCGGGTTCGGGTGTCTTGCTCACCACACACCGCTTGCACGACTTGACATATTCACCGACATCTCGTTCCAAGTCAATCCAGAAGAACCTCTGCCTCGCCAGGTATAGAGTCCTATGCTGTCCCTGATGCCCAGCATTGTCATGAACACCCTGCAGAGCCTGCTTGGCCAGTGATGCAGCCACAACATACTGGAACCGCCTTCTCCCAGTTAGTGAATCTTTGCTCACTCTATATAGGATGCCATCCAACATCTTGAGCTTTTCCCACTGCTTTAGAGTCTTCTGGACTTTGAGAGGCTCTTTAACTCTTTCTCTCCTCGATGGCCTCCTGCCACGTGCCACATAGTGGATGACTCTTGCCAGTATAGTGTCTTCCTGTTGCTTGTCTTGAAGCTCTTTAAGGGAGAAGACGGGTATGGCACTTTCTCCTGGTGGAACAATCTTATGTACATAATTTGCTAGCCAGGAGATCACTCTCCCTTTGGGTCCCTCACCCCACTCAATCTGACCATCCAGGACTGCAGTCACTTCTTCACTGCTCATTGAACTGCATGCCACTTCAGATCCGCCCAGTCTTACCTCTTGGCAGTTGGTGCTCAGCCGAAACACATCCTGTATCCTGTCACCCCGGATCTGTTGCGCTTCCTTGAGCAGAGCCTCATATGGCTCTGCTATAAGTCTCTCGCTGACCCGTGGCTTGATGAAGGGTTGCCTGCTCAAGGCATCTGCAACGATGTTCTTACTGCCTGGGATACATTGTATACTGAAGTCGTATGGGGCCAACTTCGACACCCACCGCTGCTCACAAGCATCCAATTTTGGCTTTGTGAGGATGTAGGTTAGCGGGTTATTATCAGTCCAAACAGTGAAGGAGTGTCCCTTCAGCCAATGGCTGAATTTGTCACACACTGACCACTTGAGAGCGAGGAACTCCAAACGATGAGCTGGATACTTGGTTTGTGGGTGACTTAGGGCTTTGCTTGAGAAGGCGATGGGACGTGCTTTGCTCCCTCCTTCAGGGACTTGAGGGAGGACAGCGCCCAGTCCATCCAATGAAGCATCGGTTGAGAGGATGAAAGGGCGACCAAAGTCCGGATGAGCCAACACAACTGAGTTCAACAGAGCAGCCTTTAGTTGGTTGAATGAGTCACTCTGTTCTTGAGCCCAATCACCTGGGCTGAGCCTTTTAAAGTGAGAAGACCACTTTGCGTTGGCCTTTCCAGTCGCAGCGGCGGTCAGAGAGAACAGGGGCTTCGCCATACTGGAACAGTTTTGTATGAATCTCTGGTAATACATTACCATACCGAGAAAAGACTTAATCTTTTTTGCTGAAGATGTGACTCCATCCTCCATCATCAAGTCCGCTTCACTCATGTCTGTGATGACTTGTGTCTTTTCAGAATCAGTGGAAACCCCATTCTCATCAATGATGTGGCCCAAGAACTTGACACTTCGCCGGAGGAAATGACACTTCTTCTGAGCCAACTTAAGCCCATGTCCTTTCAACCGCTTAAAGACCATTTCGAGTCTTTTGAGGGCTTCCTCTTCCTTTGGGGCAAAAAACAAAACATCGTCGAGGTAGCACAGCAGGGTCAAGAAGTTTTGGTCTCCGAAGACACTCATCATGAGGCGCATGAAACTTGCCGGGCTGTTGCACAGGCCTTGGGGTAGTCGGTTGAACTCATGGAGGCCTACTGGTGTAGTGAAGGCAGTAAACTTCTTGTCCTGTTCGTGCATGGGGACATTGTAGAACCCGATGTCAAGTCCATGGCGCTGAATATGGAATTTCCCCCTAGCGCAGTCAAATAGTCAGCTTGGTGAGGTACTGGATGGGCATCCTTCACGGTGCGTGCATTAAGCCACCGGTACTCCACACAGATGCGTAGTTCCCCATTCTTTTTCCAAACCAGTACTAATGGCGAGGCCCACTCACTTGACGACTTGCGTATGATGTTCTTCTACTCCATCTCAGAAAACCTCTCTTAGTTTCTGGTATTGGCTTGGTGGGACACGGCGGTATGCTAGTCGGAAGGGGCGCTCATCAGTCAGATGGATCCTGTGGACGAAGTCTTTGGCTAGGCCACAATCCAGCTTGTCCTTGGAGAACACATCGTCATGCTTCTGTATGAGTTCCACAAGTTGACTCTTCCAAAAAGGGGACACTTCACATGAGTGGATGTCTATGTCGTCCAACCCAAGATCAGCAAGCTTATCCTGAAGGGCGAGAGTTACAGAGGTGTCAGGGACATGGTCAGTGTCTACTCTTACGCTTTGGCCTTGTGCTTTTAGCTCTGTGTTGGCGACATAGTCCACTCCAAGCTCAAAGTCTTCAAGTGCCACACATGGTGAAACATCAGCTAACTTCATGTTCCTCCTCAGTGTTACAGGCTTGTCACTTGGGTTCACGACCTTCACAGGAACTCACCTGTCTCCGCTCATTGATGCCACAGTTCTCCATACTATGACGCTCTTCCGGTTGAAGTGGGATTTTGCCGGTTCCACCAGTATGGTACTTCCCTCTGAGATAGGAGCCTTTCCAGGAAGCTTTCCCCACACTATGTGCTCCTGTTTCGGTACCAGTTTCACAGCATTAGTAAGCTTCAGTTCCAATGACGCCTGGGATAATGTCACCTTTCCATCTTGTTATGCCCGGGAGTATGCTCAAGAACTGCTCGATGCCTGGTTCATCAGTAGTCAGCTTTACTCATCACGCGCCAATAGCTGGGATCTTGCTTGAATTGGCGTAGCAAGTGTTTCAGCAAATTGGTGCCTACTATCATTTGGTCACGCTGGCCTGGCACGACTAATGTGGGCACGATCGCTTCTTGTCCGTAGATTTTCAACTTTAACTGGTGAATGCAATTTGGTCGCACATGCACACCACCACAACCCACCAGAAAAATGTCTTTGGTGGACTGGGCACCCTCTGACAGCAACCCTGCCTCGTGGAGCTCCTCTTCTGCTTCTTCACTCATCGTACAAGCCATTGAACCAGTGTCTAGCATGGCATACAGTGCAACTTGGTCATTCACCAGCACATCAGTGTAGAATAGATCATCTGCCTTCTCAAGCTTGTGTATATTCTGCAAAATCATGACACTACCATTCGGTGCAGTGTTGCAGCTCTCCTCATTTATTGCATGTAGGTCTTCTTCAGTTTTGAGGGTCTGACATGACACATTTACACTTTGCCCTCCACAGTGTGAGCGACTCAGTTTCCCTGGTTGGGTGTGTGATTCTCTGCTTGGGTTTGGCATGGAGCGGCCCGTGGGCAATCTCTCCTTGTGTGGCCAGGTTCCAGGCACGCAAAGCACCTCTTCTCTTTCATGCAGTGTTCACGTGTGATGTGAGTTTTTTCACCACATACACGGCAAGAAGTCGGTCGTGTCCACTGGGTCGGCTGTTAGACCGGGGAGACTGCTCGGGCCAAAATGCCTTCCAGCATGCTTAGTAGTCGTTCTAAATCCCCTGCTTATGAAGTGGTGACTGCACTCACCTTTGTCTGTGTAGAAGGTTCTTGAACACCCGCTCTCATTGCAGTCAGCTCCTCAACTACAGGTTGACAGGTAGTGGTAGCTGCTGTCACCATTTTGAACTTCTCTGCCCTAATGGCCTTCTTCCTTGCCTGATGCTCCCTCTGGTGCTCATCGATAGCTTCTTGCACCTCCACGGCTGACCATTTGCTGATAGGCTTACATCGGAACACACTGGAGAGTTCGGGTTTGGGGCAGTTCCTGATGAACATCATGGCAATTTGCGCTGACTTGTTCTCCATCTTTTCTCCACTTTTCCGCAGATGCTGGTCAGCGTGCTCGGCTGCTGTATTGAGCCGAACCCAGTAATCCACTGGGTTTTTATTTGCGTCAGGCTGTGTAGAATTAGAAATCAGCCATCGGTAAGCCGGACATGAGAGAATCACAGAAGGATCTTCTGAGTATGTCGTAGACCACTTCAGGGTGTGTGTTGATATCAGCACTACTCTTCAGCCCCACATTAACGATACGCTTAGCTCGTCCCAAAAGATGACTGAGTATTTCATCCGCCTGCTCTGTAGTCGGACAATTCCTTTTATGCAGGTAAGCGTCCATCATATCTATCCACTCTTGTACGGTGTATTTGTCTGAGCCATCCCCCCTATACATCACTGGTTCCTTGACAGCTGCCTTTAGCATGATGTTCAGCCGAGACAAATCAACTGGGGAGGGCATGGGCTCGAGCGGGGGTGGAGTCATGGGGTGTGGGGGAAGGTGTTTGGTTGGCTAATATGCGGGTAACAATGGTGTCACCAATGTGGGTTCCCAACTGCCCTAAAGGTCACGCAATTGTGCCAAGGTGTCATTATTAGCATCGGTGGGAGTGGAAAACATTTGCCTTGCTACAGGTGTACCATCAGGGCTGCTAAAGCCTGGCTGCCTAGCTTGCTCTGCAGTCCCTGCTTGCATCCACCCTCTTCCCCTCCCAAATGGTGTAAAATCCATTATATTTCAAACATAATGAATATAACAGTGGAAATATGACGTTAAAATAAAATTTAACTATACAGAGACATGTGGTATAGAGACACTGTACGTGAGGAAACGAAATGATCAATTGTGGAAAAACACAGCCACAGCAAAACAAAATCACTTTTTATCAAAGGTATAAAAGATCAACGGATCCTTTCTGATTGCTGTACGATACGCTTACTTGCTCACAGCATAACCTCGGCGATCTGCAGCAGCTGATCTGAAGAATCCGGGTCACGGCACCATTTGTAACAGTCACTGTTCTGCGTTGTGTCTTTTGTAGTGAGGTACACACAGCAGTTGAGTCGTGGAGGATTTAATCACCTTTTTTTGACAGAAACAAAAAGAACAGGGCATCACACACAGTCCACAGTATCTCTCTCCACATCTCCAAGCATCAGTGCTCACTCTAGCTCATGAATTCAATTATTTATGCTTACATGTAAAAATAATAATAAATAAAATAATAATAACAATAATAATAATAAAAGTTAGGAGTTTGCATGTCCTCCCCGTGACTGCGTGGGTTCCCTCTGGGTACTCCGGCTTCCTCCCACTTCCAAAGACATGCACTTGGGGATAGGTTGATTGGCAACACTAAAAATTGGCCCTAGTGTGTGAATGTGAGTGTGAATGTTGTCTGTCTATCTGTGTTGGCCCTGTGATGAGGTGGCGACTTGTCCGGGATGTACCCCGCCTTCCGCCCGATTGTAGCTGAGATAGGCTCCAGCGCCCCCCGCGACCCCGAAGGGAATAAGCGGTAGAAAATGGAAGGATGGATGGATAATAATAAAAGGTAAATAAAGCATAAAAGTCTCAAATTAATTAATTAAATAAAAAACAGTATATAAAATATATACATCAACAAATAACAAAAATATATATTAAGAAAAAGGGACTTCAATATGTGCAGCAATTTACTTAATTTTTCCCCATTCACATCAACTCATTTTATATTTTTCTACAATAAACTATGCCAAAACACTCATAACAGACATACCTTTTTTTGATAGAAACAAAAAGAACAGGGCGTCACACACAGTCCACAGTACACAGGATTTGTCTCCACTACAAAATAAAGAAAGAAATAATGCACACTCATATTAATGCCACAGCGGCACACAAGATGTCCACACAGACACGCAGCAGAGTTTTTTGACCCGTGCGCAAACTCACGAGACCAGGGAACCCCGTAATAACTGCCGCTAGCATTAAGCTAATCCACACATCATTTAACATATAAAAGTCCGGTTTTTACAACAATTTAACAAACAGAAAGTTCGGGAATTTAACCCGAATGCTACTTTAAGAGGGACAACCAAAAAGTTTTTAAAAAAATAAAGGGAGAGAGACATAAACATGACTTACCAGCTCCAAGCGTCTGTGCTCACTGAAGCTGGTCACACAGGTGCGACGCCAAATCACCCTCCAGGGAAACAAAAAGGTAATAATCCCCCCCCCCCCTCCACACCCCTGATTGTAAATAATGTAAATAACTCAATGTGATTATCTTGTGTGATGACTGTATTATGATGATAGTATATATGATAGTATATATCTGTATCATGAATCAATTTAAGTGGACCCCGACTTAAACAAGTTGAAAAACTTATTCGGGTGTTACCATTTAGTGGTCAATTGTACGGAATATGTACTTCACTGTGCAACATACTAATAAAAGTCTCAATCAATCAATCAATGTAACGGAAAATAATAAAGTGGAACCTATTTACAATAAGGGACACTTTTGGGGAAGTTCACAACAGAAAATGATGTGAATAAATGACCAAAAATAAAATTTAAATTTAGCTCGGCTACAAGTACATTGTAACATTACAAACATACACACTAATTACACAAAACTACATTGTAACATTACACACACACTAATTACACAACACTACATTGTAACATTACACACACACACACACTAAGTACAGAAGAGTACATTGTAACATTACACACACACACAGTAAGTACACAAGACTACATAAGACTACATTGTAACATTACACACACACACTAAGTACACAAGAGTACATTGTAACATTACACACACACACTAAGTACACAAGAGTACATAGTAACATTACACACACACACTAAGTACACAAGACTACATTGTAACATTACACACACACACTAAGTACACAAGCGTACTTTGTAACATAACACACATACACTAAGTACACATGAGTACATTGTAACATTACACACACACACTAAGTACACAACAGTACATTGTAACATCACACACACACTAAGTACACAAGACTACATTGTAACATTACACACACACACACACACTAAGTACACAAGACTACATTGTAATATTACAAACACACTAACTACACAAGACTACATTGTAATATTACACACACACTAAGTACACAAGAGTACATTGTAACATTACACACACACACTATGTACACAAGACTACATTGTAATATTACAAACACACTAAGTACACAAGACTACATTGTAACATTACACACACACACACACAAAGTACAGAAGAGTACATTGTAACATTACACACACACACTAAGTACACGAGTACATTGTAACATTACCCACACACACTAAGTACACAAGAGTACATTGTAACATCACACACACTAAGTACACAAGACTACATTGTAACATCACACACACACACACACTAAGTACACAAGACTACATTGTAACATTACACACACACACTAAGTACACAAGACTACATTGTAACATTACACACACACACTAAGTACACAAGAGTACATTGTAACATCACACACACACTAAGTACACAAGAGTACATTGTAACATTACACACACACACACACACACACACTAAGTACACAAGACTACATTGTAACATCACAAACACACTAAGTACACAAGAGTACATTGTAACATTACACACACACACACACTAAGTACACAAGACTACATTGTAATATTACAAACACACTAAGTACACAAGACTACATTGTAATATTACACACACAATAAGTACACAAGAGTACATTGTAACATCACACACACACTAAGTACACAAGAGTACATTGTAACATTACACACACACACACACTAAGTACACAAGACTACATTGTAATATTACACACACACACTAAGTACACAAGACTACATTGTAACATTACACACGTGCACACTATTTACACAAGACTACATTGTAATATTACACACACACACACTAAGTACACAAGACTACATTGTAATATTACACACACACACTAAGTACACAAGACTACATTGTAACATTACACACACGCACACTATGTACACAAGCGTACTTTGTAACATAACACACACACTAAGTACACAAGAGTACATTGTAACATCACACACACACTAAGTACACAAGAGTACATTGTAACATTACACACACACACACACTAAGTACACAAAACTACATTTTAATATTACACACACACACTAAGTACACAAGACTACATTGTAACATTACACACACACACACACACACACACACACTAAGTACAGAAGAGTACATTTTAACATTACACACACACACACTAAGTACACAAGAGTACATTGTAACATTACACACACACACTAAGTACACAAGAGTACATTGTAACATTACACACACACACTAAGTACACAAGAGTACATTGTAACATCACACACACTAAGTACACAAGACTACATTGTAACATCACACACACACTAAGTACACAAGAGTACATTGTAACATTACACACACACACACTAAGTACACAAGCGTACTTTGTAACATAACACACATACACTAAGTACACATGAGTACATTGTAACATTACACACACACACTAAGTACACAAGAGTACATTGTAACATCACACACACACTAAGTACACAAGACTACATTGTAACATTACACACACACACACACTAAGTACACAAGACTACATTGTAATATTACAAACACACTAACTACACAAGACTACATAGTAATATTACACACACACTAAGTACACAAGAGTACATTGTAACATTACACACACACACTATGTACACAAGACTACATTGTAATATTACAAACACACTAAGTACACAAGACTACATTGTAACATTACACACACACACTAAGTACAGAAGAGTACATTGTAACATTACACACACACACTAAGTACACGAGTACATTGTAACATTACCCACACACACTAAGTACACAAGAGTACATTGTAACATCACACACACACACACACTAAGTACACAAGACTACATTGTAACATCACACACACACACACTAAGTACACAAGACTACATTGTAACATTACACACACACACTAAGTACACAAGACTACATTGTAACATTACACACACACACCAAGTACACAAGAGTACATTGTAACATCACACACACACTAAGTACACAAGAGTACATTGTAAGTACACAAGAGTACATTGTAACATTACACACACACACACTAAGTACACAAGACTACATTGTAATATTACAAACACACTAAGTACACAAGACTACATTGTAATATTACACACACACTAAGTACACAAGAGTACATTGTAACATCACACACACACTAAGTACACAAGAGTACATTGTAACATTACACACACACACACACACTAAGTACACAAGACTACATTGTAATATTACACACACACACTAAGTACACAAGACTACATTGTAACATTACACACGCGCACACTATTTACACAAGACTACATTGTAATATTACACACACACACTAAGTACACAAGACTACATTGTAATATTACACACACACACTAAGTACACAAGACTACATTGTAACATTACACACACGCACACTATGTACACAAGACTACATTGTAACATTACACACACACTAAGTACACAAGAGTGCATTGTAACATTACACACACACACTAAGTACACAAGAGTACATTGTAACATTACACACACTAAGTACACAAGAGTACATTGTAACATTACACACACTAAGTACACAAGAGTACATTGTAACATTACACACACACACACTTGAATTCCTTCTAAGTCAGGGATGTCAAACATACGGCCCGCGGGCCGGAACCGGCCCCCAAGGAGGTTCGATCAGGCCCGCAGGATCATTTGAAAGTGGAAAAAAATGCATAAAAGACATGGAATTAATATTTTAAATTCGCTGCAATTCATGGATTATCCGCTAAGGGGCGCACTCTTTCCATCAGAGTAGAAGACAAGCCGCATCACTGAGACAGACTGAAAACAGCAGACGGTATCAATTTTCTCAGTGATGAATATCAATAAAACAAAAATGCGTTCAAGGCTCACAAACAAGCACTTAAATGACATTCTGAAAGTGACAGCTAGTCAGGACATGACACCTGGTGTTGATGCACTTGTACAGGCCAAAAGATGCCAAGTTTCAGGAACAAATACAAGTCCAGACTAGACTAACACCTTTAAAATGCTGCCTTAGATACTGTTTGCATTGAAAGAATACAGCTCTGTGAAGATGAATCCTTACTGTGGTGATTTAAAAAATGTGCACTTTAATGTTAGTCAGCAGCTTTAAAACAAAAGTTGTGTGATGGAATTCTACTGTTCATACAACTCCATAAATGTTCAGTATGTATTGTATGTGTATGTATGTTTCATGTATGAAGTTTACAGATTTACAGGACAGGCGAACACTTTCTTCATTACACATTTAAAATCACTCTCCTTAGTTTGTAAGGTGTACGCAGGGATTACATTTAGATTTTATATGCGTATGTGTAAGTGGTTTAAAAATTCCTTTCTTTAAAAGTCTCATTTAATCTTAAAGTGCATTACTATATTTTTCAGTACCAATTCAAGTTTTGTGCCTTTGTACAATCAGTGGGATCAGTTCCAATGCATATTTGTGAATGATAAAAGTAAATTGCACATTTGTCTAAGGAAATATGAGGTGTTTCATGAAATGTTTTGTAAAAGGATAGTTCATTAAATTTCAATATTTTCCTAATGTTCTTGTGCTTCTTTACACCAAAACAAAGGAAAGACATGATATTTTGGTTATTTATAGCAGAGTATGGTATAATTTTAATGGTCCGGCCCACTTGACATCTCCCTAGGCCGTATGTGGCCCACGATGCAAAATGAGTTTGACACCCCTGTTCTAAGTCTATAACAAGATCTGATAGCTCAGTTACAGCTCTTTTTATTACCAAATATGTGTTATGTGTTTTATGTTGCACGATTGCACCAAGAAACATTCCTAGTTTGTGAACCCGTTCTCAAACAATGGCAATAAAACTATTCTGATTATGATTCTGACTAGCTGGATATCAAAGTTGTGGTTCCAGTGTTTACATTTTTGTTTGTTTTCATGCTGTTGCTTGACGTTACCATAGCAACATGTGTTTCTACAAGGACAACATGTATAGTATAATTACACAGTATATATATTTAGTTGACACTAAAAATACATTTTTTTTTTTTAATCTGATTGGTTCTTTGGCGCTCACGATGATTTTTCTTACCTAGCAACAACAGCGGTGATTGGATTAAAAATGTAAACACGGAAGGCAGTCGCTGTAAAAAAACAATCATTTAAAAAGAAAAACATCCATCCATCCATCCATCCATCCATTTTCTACCATTTGTCCCTTTTGGGGTCACGGGGGGTGCTGGAGCCTATCTCAGCAACATTCGGGCGGTAGGCGGGGTACACCCTGGACAAGTCACCACCTCCTCACAGGGCCAACACAGATAGACAGACAACATTCACACTCGCATTCACATACTAGGGCCAATTTAGTGTTGCCAATCAACCTATCCCCAGGTGCATGTCTATGGAGGTGGGAGGGGCCTATCCCCAGGTGCATGTCTTTGGAGGTGGGAGGAAGCCAGAGTACCCGGAGGGAACCCACGCAGTCACGGGGAGAACATGCAAACTCCACACAGAAAGATCCCGACCCCGGGATGGAACTCAGGACTACTCAGGACCTTTGTATTGTGAGGCAGATGAACTAACCTTTCTTCCACCGTGCTGCCCTAAAAAAAAGAAAAACATAAATCTTAAATTTGCATCAATGAGGAGTAATAGCTTGTTTTCAGTGTTATTGATTTTATTTATTTTGTTTCATTTCTTGCAGGTGGACAGCTCAGAGACTCTGTCAGATTCAGACGCAGAAAGCAAAGCTCTGACAGAAGTGCACTCTATCGGAGTCCAGGTGGAAGACGAGAAAAAGTAATTTCCAAACATACCCCCCATGTTATGCTCGCCTGTGTTGTGTGGCATTCAGCACGAGTGCAAATGGTATATTTATACAAAAATATGTGGCTTCATCAAGAGCTTAATCATTGACAAAAGCCTTTATTTTCGTCTTCGTCCCCCCCAACTGAGCAGACACCTTTAGTTGATTTTGCCAGTGGATTCTATTTAACATTTCATCAGACATCACAGTTTGACGTCTCTAACACCTTCTGCTTTGTTTGCAATTAAAGTGCACTCCTATTGTTCATGTTTCACATACTGCAGCCTCCAGGCCAGCGCTACTCAACTGTTCCGCCGACCATTTTGGCGTCTCATCTTATCCGTCCCTCCAGAAATTCGCCATTTCTTTACCGATTTGCACTACTTTCCCACCTATTTTGGCCAAACGGCATCATTTTTTGCTAACCGGATTTGTCAGCGAGCGGCGCTCAAACGCACACGTCAACAAATTGAACAAAACTTAAGTTTGTTTCACATGCTTCATATCGTCAGACAAGGTTAAACTGTAAGTAGGTTAATTATAATTACTGGATAAAATTAAAATCAAGAGTAAGATTACTCATTCAGTGTTAATATTTGAGTGGGCTCCAAGCCCCTCTGTAGTGGAAAAAGTAGGTCCCGGAGGTCAAAAGGGTCAAGGACCCCTGGTTTAGGTAGTTACATGTTTGACAAATAAGTCTTTTTATTTTTAATTCACGGCAGCTTTTTCAGAAAGTTGCGGCACAAATGACAAAATGTACTAGTCCTTTGTTGGAAAATAATCTGTCCAAAGTACACTTACTAAAGATGAAAAAAACTTCTATTAATCCTGATTAATTATGAGTTAAATCCGGACAAAATATGATTAGTCATGATTACATTTTTAATCAGTAGACCGTTTTATTATTAAAATACATTTACTAGTCCCTTGTTGAAAATCCATCCATTTTTTAACGCTTGTCCCTCTTTGGGGTCGTAATCTGTTTAAAGTACACTTATTAAAGATAAAAACAACTTTTATTAATCGTGATTAATTACGAGTTAGCTGCAGACAAAATGAGATTATTCACGATTACAAATTTCAGTTAGTTAACAGCCCTAATTTGAAAAGTCTCTTGTTGAAAATAATCTATCTAAAGTAGACTCATTTAGGACAAAACACACTTCTATTATCGCAATTAATTATGAGTTAACTTCAGACAAAATGAGATTAACTACAATTAAATGTTTGAACCAATTAACCCCACTCATTTTAAAACACATTTATTTACGAGTCTCTTGTTGAAAATAATCTGTCCAAAATACACTTAGTAAAAATGAAAAAAACTTATATTAATCCTGATTAATTATGAGTTAAATCCAGACAAAATATGATTAGTCATGATTACATTTTTAATCAGTTGACCGTTTTATTATTATAATACATTTACTAGTCCCTTGTTGAAAATCCATCCATTTTTAACGCTTGTCCCTCTTGGGGTCGAAATCTGTTTAAAGTACACTTATTAAAGATTAAAAAAACTTCTATTAATCGTGATTAATTACGAGTTAGCTGCAGACAAAATGAGATTAACCACAATTAAATGTTTGAATCAATTAACCCAACTCATTTAAAAACACATTTACAAGTCCCTTGTTGAAAATAATCTGTCCAAAGTACACTTACTAAAGATGAAAAAAACTTCTATTAATCCCGATTAATTATGAGTTAATTACAGACAAAATGTGATTAGTCATGATTACATTTTTAATCAGTTGAACGTTTTATTATTAAAATACATTTACTAGTCCCTTGTTGAAAATCCATCCATTTTTTAACGCTTGTAACTCTTGGGGTGGTAATCTGTTTAAAATACATTTATTAAAGATTAAAAAAACTTCTATTAATTGTGATTAATTACCAGTTAGCTGCAGACAAAATTTGATTATTCAGGATTACATATTTTAGTCAGTTAAGAGCCCTAATTTGAAAACCAATTAACTAGTCTCTTGTTGAAAATAGTCTGTCTAAAATAGACTTGTTTAGGACAAAACAAACTTCTAATATCGCAATTAATTATGAGTTAACTTCAGACAAAATGAGATTAACTACGATTAAATGTTTGAATCAATTAACCCCACTCATTTAAAAACACATTTACTAGTCCCTTGTTGAAAATAATATGTCCAAAGTACACTTAGTAAAAATGAAAAAAAATTATATTAATCCACTTTAATTATGAGTTAAATCCAGACAAAATATGATTAGTCATGATTACATTTTTAATCAGTTGACCGTTTTATTAACATACATTTACTAGTCCCTTGTTGAAAATCCATCCATTTTTTTAAAGCTTGTAACTCTTCGAGTGGTAATCTGTTTAAAGTACACTTATTAAAGATTTAAAAAACTTCTATTAATTGTGATTAATTACGAGTTAGCTGCAGACAAAATTAGATTATTCGGGATTACCGTATTTTTCGGAGTATAAATCGCACCGGCCGAAAATGCATAATAAAGAAGGAAAAAAACATATCTAAGTCGCACTGGAGTACAAGTCGCATTTTTGGGGGAAATGTATTTGATAAAACCCAACACCAAGAATAGACATTTGAAAGGCAATTTAAAATAAATAAAGAATAGTGAACAACAGGCTGAATAAGTGTACGTTATATGAGGCATAAATAACCAACTGAGAACGTGCCTGGTATGTTAACGTAACATATTATGGTAAGAGTCATTCAAATAACTATAACATATAGAACATGCTATACATTTACCAAACAATCTGTCACTCCTAATCGCTAAATCCGATGAAATCTTATATGTCTAGTCTTCTACGTGAATGAGCTAAATAATATTATTTGATATTTTACGGTAATGTGTTAATAATTTCACACATAAGTCGCTCCTGAGTATAAATCGCACCCTCGGCCAAACTATGAAAAAAACTGTGATTTATAGTCCGAAAAATACAGTACATATTTTAGTCAGTTAACAGCCCTAATTTCCATCCATCCATTTTCTACCGCTTATTCCCTAATTTGAAAACCAATTAACTAGTCTCTTGTTGAAAATAGTCTGTCTAAAGTAGACTCATTTAGGACAAAACAAACTTCTATTATGGCAATTAATTATGAGTTTACTTCAGACAAAATGAGATTAACTACGATTAAATGTTTGAATCAATTAACCCCACTCATTTAAAAACACATTTACTAGTCCCTTGTTGAAGATATGAAAATAATCTGTCCAAAGTACAGTTAGTAAAAATGAAAAAAAAACGTATTTTAATCCCGATTAATTATGAGTTAAATCCAGACAAAATATGATTAGTCATGATTACATTTTTAATCAGTTGACCGTTTTATTATTAAAATACATTTACTAGTCCCTTGTTCCTCAAGTAAAAAGTAAAGCCGCTGCTCCTCCACATCGAGAGGAGCCAGATGAGGTGGTTCTGGCATCTGGTCAGGATGACACCCGAACGCCTCCCTAGGGAGGTGTTTAGGGCACGTCCGACCGGTAGGAGGCCACGGGGAAGACTCAGGACACGTTGGGAAGACTATGTCTCCCGGCTGGCCTGGTAATGCCTCGGGATCCCCCGGGAAGAGCTGGAAGAAGTGGCTGGGAAGAGAGAAGTCTGGGCTTCCCTGCTTAGGCTGCTGCCCCCGCGACCCGACCTCGGATAAGCGGAAGAAGATGGCTGGATAGTCCCTTGTTGAAAATCCATCCATTTGTTAACGCTTGTAACTCTTGGGGTGGTAATCTGTTTAAAGTACACTTATTAAAGATTAAAAAAAACTTCTATTAATTGTGATTAATTACCAGTTAGCTGCAGACAAAATTAGATTATTCAGTATTACATATTTGAGTCAGTTAACAGCCCTAATTTGAAAACCAATTAACTAGACTCTTGTTGAAAATAGTCTGTCTAAAGTAGACTCGTTTAGGACAAAACACACTTCTATTATCGCTATTAATTATGAGTTAACTTCAGACAAAATGAGATCAAGTACGATCAAATGTTTGAATAAATTAACCCCACTCATTTTAAAACACATTCACTAGTCCCTTGTTGAAAATAATATGTCTAAAGTACACTTACTAAAGATTACTCATTTTTAAATGTAATTAATTTCATTGACAAGCAATTTTATTATAGGCATACTCTTGTTTGCGAGCGGCTACCATTTCAGTACTATTGGAAGATATTTGCTCCTTCTCAACTCTGTGGTAATATTATTTTCACAAAATACAACCAATAGTATGTTAATGTTAAATCTTACGTGTGAAACGTAGTCCCCCGATTCTTATTTTCAACAGTCCGCTCATTTGAGCAGGAAAACGCTGAACACCATCTTCGTTTTCTACCTCTCAAGATGGCGGCCCAATTTCGCGCGTCACAACTACTTCTAACATGTCTAGTGCGGCACAATCGTTAGCATTCTAATATTAGCATGCTAGCTTTTTTTTTTTTTTTGCTAATTGGCGTGTAAAAAAACTCCGCGTCAAATATATTGTTACTCGACGAATTATACCTGTTAGAACGCTAACATTAGTATTCCAGCTTTTTTTTTTAGTAATTTTGAAGGTATAGACACCCCAGTCACATGTTGGTACTTGATGCATGCTAACGTTAGCAGGCTAGCATTTAGAAAACCTGTCTTTTTGGCACTTCCATGTCCAATGTAATGTACCACACACTTTTAGTTTTTTTTAGTTAAAAGTCTACTAACATTATTACATTAGAAAATATATTGTAAAATTATATATCATGCATGAAAAAAAATGTTTGGCAACTCTACCTTGTGGCCGCGCCCTCTCAGGTAATATACTTCCGGCGTTGTGACCTCTGTTTCCATCCGTCACTTCAGAAATAAACCTTCTCGCTGGCTACTAAAAATGCGTTAGAACTACAACTGGTTCGAAACTAACCGTGTTTGGATTTTTATCATCCAAATATGATCAGCAGCAAAGTAGACGTCGTGGCTCAGAGCGCGCGAACGCGGGCGACAAGTAAGCTAGCTGGTTGATGCCAACTATGCTAGCTAGCCAGCTTGTTTCCGGGCCGCTGGACTCGTCTCCGTGTTTAGGGAAAAAAAAACGGTGAATACGTGCGGCTGAGGCGAGCGTTCAACAAACTTTGTTCAAATGGCTTTTTTTTGATAGTGTAGTGGGTTTACATAAGTCTCCCACAATAGTTTTTTAATGTTAGCGGTTCGGTCGGACGGGTTTTCAGGGGACACATTTCCGGTGTTGCGTTGAAAATCACGAATCTATCGATACTTTTTATTTAAGAAATGTTTTGTTTTTTTTAATAAATTGAACAACAAACATACATTTATAATGCACACAAAATTTAAGGCACTTTCAACATAACCAACAATCTACACATCAGCTTGAGCAAAACACCACATCTGCCAAACATGTCAAGGATAAAAAATCAAAAGCAAATACAGCTAGAGTACTAAATATTAGGGATGTCTGATAATGGCTTTTTGCCGATATTGTCACACATATTCCGATATTGTCACACATTATTATGCCTAATTTGGACAACCAGGTATGGTGAAGTTAAGGTCCTTTTTTTAAAAAAAAATTAAATAAGATAAATACATTAAAAACATTTTCTTGAATAAAAAAGAAAGTAAAACAAGATAAAAACAGTTACATAGAAACTAGTAATGAATGAAAATGAGTAAAATTAACTGTTAAAGGTTAGTACTATTAGTGGACCAGCAGGACGCACAATCGTGTGCTTACAGACTGTATCCCTTGCAGACTGTATTGATATATATTGATATATAATGTAGGAACCAGAATATTAACAACAGAAAGAAACAACCCTTTTGTGTGAATGAGTGTAAATGGGGGAGGGAGGTTTTTTGGGTTGGTGCACTAATTGTAAGAGTATCTTGTGTTTTTTATGTTGATTTAATAAAAAATAAACAATACCGATACCAATTACATTTTAAAGCATTTATCGACATCTCTACTAAATATTACTAAAAAATATGGAAAAAAAGACCCAAAAAAACTACGATACATCACACATGCATGCATACAACATGATGCATCACAATTTCCAGTTTCTCTATTCAACATGTTCAAAAAGGAGTAGGAAGAAGCAGAGCTTATTTAATCATACCCCTTTTCCTTTACATAGCAGTTGCTAAAACTTTTGTTCACTTCCTGTTCTCAGTTTATTCACAATATACTCCATAACTCCATCCATCTTCTTCCGCTTATTCATAACTAATAACATTAAAAATAAATAAATCAATAAATAATAATTAGTGAAGTAAGTTATATTTCATATGGTAAGATAAGTAAGATTAGTAAGATTTAAATCACTTTAAATGTTTTTAACAAAGATATCAATTTAAGGGCTATGGTATTCTTCATCATCCTCCAAGATTTGATTGATAATTGTAACCTATTAAGCCAATTAGAAAATGTAGGCCTTACTTTCATAAATCGACATTTATGTAGAAACATTTTTGCCTGGTGCATAATAATGTTGACAAACATTTCTATGTCTATATCCTATTTATAAAAATAGGATGTATCGATACAGCTCGATTACTGATAAGTAAACAAAGTCTGGATGTCGTTTAAACTGTTAGCTCCATCTTTTGACACTCTTCCTCCGAATGCCATCCTTATACACTACAATATTTCACAAAAAAACACGGAAGTGACATTTTAAATTGAAAATGTATGTTTAAAAACGCAGATTTTCACGGAAATGCCTGTTTGAATAGGTGCTTTTACTGCCATCTAGTGTCTACTTTTAAGTCTGTGTGGTATACAACAAGTAAAACATCAATACAGTATTTGTTTTGAAAGTCAATCCAGCGATTTTAGGCCGAGGCAATCACAAAAAAGGTCAGCGAAATCCTGTTGGGACGGTCCTATACGTACATATTTATTATGACTACCCCTTATGTAGTCATAATAAAGAAGCATCCAAGATGGCGGCGTGACATGCCAGATGATTTATCGCTAGTATGGAGTAGAGCGCTTGTGCAATGGCAACGTATAACCGCCGGACGCTTGGCGGCGTGCCGTGACCTCCTTGTATTGCAGGCGAGCCCGTTTCAAGCGCTCCAACAGCGTGACGGCGAGTGTGCAGGCCGACCTGGACCCCGAGGGCTTCCCGGGACTCAGCGTTGCCGTGCCAACGCAGGACAAGAGCCTCCAGTTTGGCTGCTCCTTCCAAAGGCACTCGTCTGAGCCCGAGTCAGCCGGCCAGTACGCCGAGTGCCACCGCACCGTGCACACACAGGGACAGTGGGCCTACAGAGAGGTATGTGTGGAGATACTGTTGGTGTCATTTTTCCATTTACAGTAATGCACTGTAAAAAAATTAAAAAAATTAAAAAACGATGTTAGCTTCTACGGTAAAAAAAAATGGCAGTGCAGTCACCAGAATTTTACTATTAAATTAAAAGGCGTTTTTTTTTTTAAGTACAGTAATGCACTGTAAAAACGGCTGTAAATATACGGTAAAAAACTAGCAGCTCAGTCACCGAAATTTTACTGTAAAAATTACAATTGGTACTGTTTTTGATTTACAGTAATTTGATGTAAAAAAAAATATATACAGATTTTTGCAGTAAAAACATTTGCAGCTAAGTCACCAAACTCAATGAAAATAAAAGTGGTACCGCTTTTCAATTTACAGTAATGTACTGTAAAAACAACCGTAGATTTTACTTATAGAAAAAAATGGCAGTTCAGTCGGCAGAATTTTACTGTAAAAATAACATATGTTACGTTTTTCCATTTACAGATTTTTGGGTGTAAAAAAAACAGACTTTACAGTAAAAAAACAAAAACTGTCAGTTACACTGTAAAAATAACTGTAGATTTACAGTAAAAACTGTCAGATCAGTCACCAACATTTTTGTAAAAATAACAGTGATGCCTTTTTTACCATTTACAGTTTTTTGGGTGTAAAAAAACCAGTAGATTTTACTGTAAAAAAAACAACAACTGTCAGTTGCACTGTAAAAATAACTAGATTTACAGTAAAAACTGTCAGATCAGTCATCAAAAATTTTGTAAACATAACGGTGATACCGTTTTTACCATTTACAGTTTTTTGGGTGTAAAAACAGTAGATTTTACATTTAAAAAAACAACAGCTGTCAGTTGCACTGTAAAATAACTAGATTTTCGGTAAAAACTGTCGGATCAGTCACCAATAATTTTGTAAAAATAACAGTGATGCCGATATTACCGTTTACAATTATTTTGGGTGTAAAACAGTAGATTTGACAGTAAAAAATAAACTGGCAGTTCACATGCCAGAATTTAATCCATAAAAATAACAGTGGTACCGCTTTTCAACTTACCGTTTTTTGGGTGTAAAAAACAGTACATTTTACAGCACTGTAAAAACAATCGTAGATTTTGCTTTATAAAAAACTGGCAGTCCAGTCGCCAGAATTTTACTGTAAAAATAACATAGGTACCGTTTTTCCATTTACAGTTTTCTGGGTGTAAAAAACAGTAGGTTTTACAGCACTGTAAAATAACTGTAGATTTACGGTAAAAACTGTCAGATCAGTCACCAAAAATTTCGTAAAAATAATAGTGATACCGTTTTTACCGTTTACAGTTTTTTGGGTGTAAAAACAGTAGATTTTACAGTAAAAAAAACAAAAAACTGTCAGTTGCACTGTAAAAATAACTAGATTCACTGTAAAAACTGTCAGATCGGTCACCAAAAAGTTTGGGAACATAACAGTAATGCCGATTTTACCATTTACAGTTTTGAGTGTAAAAAAATACAGTACATTTTACAGTAAAAGAACCAACAACAACTGTCTGTGGCACTGTGAAATAACTGTAGATGTATGGTAAAAACTGTCGAATCAGTCACCAAATATTTTGTAAACATAACAGTGATACCGTTTTTCCATTTACAGTTTTTTGGGGTGTAAAACAGTAGATTTTACAGCACTGTAAAATAACTGTAGATTTACGGTAAAAACTGTCAGATCAGTCACCAAAAAAATTGTAAAAATAAAAGTGATACTGTTTTTACCTTTTACAGTTTTTTGGGTGTAAAAACAGTACATTTTACAGTAAAAAAAAACAAACAACAACTGTCAGTTGCACTGTAAAAATAACTAGATTCACGGTAAAAACTGTCAGATCGGTCACCAAAAATGTTGGAAACATAACAGTAATGCCGATTTTACCATTTACAGTTTTTAATGTGTAAAAAAAACAGTAGATTTTACAGTAAAAAAAACAACAACTGTCTGTGGCACTGTAAAATAACTGTAGATTTATGGTCAAAACTGTCAAATCAGTCACCAAATATTTTGTAACCATAACAGTGATACCGTTTTTTGGGGTGTAAAACAGTAGATTTTACAGCACTGTAAAATAACTGTAGATTTACGGTAAAAACTGTCAGATCAGTCACCAAACATTTCGTACAAATAATAGTGATACCGTTTTTACCTTTTACAGTTTTTTGGGTGTAAAAACAGTAGATTTTACAGTAAAAAAAACAACAGCTGTCAGTTGCACTGTAAGAATAACTAGATTTTCGGTAAAAACTGTCAGATCGGTCACCAAAAATGTTGTAAAAATAACAGTGATGCTGATTTTACCGTTTACAATTTTTGGGGTGTAAAACTGTAGATTTTACAGTAAAAAAACGACAACTGTCAGTTGCACTGTAAAAATAACTAGATTTACGGTAAAGACTGTCACCATAAATTGTGTAAACATAACAGTGATGCCGTTTTCACCATTTACAGTTTTTTGGTGTAAAACAGTAAATTTTACGGTAAAAAATAAACTGCCAGAATTTAATCGATAAAAATAACAGTGGTACAGTTTTACAATTTACAGTAATGCACTGTAAAAAAAAAAAAAAAAAAGCTAACATTTTACAGTAAAATTATGCAAGACTGAGCTGCCTTTTCTTTACTGTAAAATCAAAAAAACATTCCTCCAAGTACGCGAGAAGCCATTGTGACAGTGACAGGAAATGACTGGTTCCAGGACTTCATCCAGAGCGGCTACACCGCAGACGAGTGTCCAGGCGACCCGCGCTCGCACCAGCACCTTCCCCCGCGCTCGCACTCCCCGCTGCCCCTCACCTCGGAGCGGGCGTGGGCGGGCACGCCCTCCTTGGAGGGCCCCCGCAGTCTCCCCGACTCGGGCCGAGCCTCCCCCTGCATGAGAGACGGCGAGTTCTTCCTGCGCCTCCTGCAGACGGAGGTGGAGAGGATGGAGGGCTGGTGCCAGAACATGGAGAGGGAGGCGGAGCAGAAGGAACTCCCCGAGGAGAGTGAGTTGGCGCAGGGGCTGACCTTGGAAAGCAGACGCAACAAAATCAACAGCTTGTGTCGTCAACCTCTGCTTTACGGTTTTTTCCCTCCAGTTCTGGACCTGATCCGCGGCGCAGTTGGCAGCGCCCAGATGCTCATGTCTCAGAAGGTCCAGCACTTCTTCCGCCTGTGCCAGCAAAGTGTGGTGAGTTCACGTGATCGCAGTCGGGCACAGGAATGCTCTGTTCCGGGCTCAAACTGTCACCAGCACAAGCATTTTCAACTGTTGTGCAAGTGTAAAAAGAAGTTAACGCTGTTGAATGCCAAGTGTGCGTTAAAAACACGTTGCTCTTTTTCCCGCACATAAAACAGAATGAATTAAATGAATAGGTCAAACTGTCATCGTCATAAAACGTTGAACTGTTTAGGTCGGTGTTGGGCCATGAGCGCCCACCGGGGGGACGCCAAAAGAGTTCTGTTTCTCAGCTGTGGTCCGTAACGGCCGCAGTGTACTCGGTTGTAATACACTTTTCCACCACTTGTGGCGGTAATGACAACATCAACCAACAGAAGGGAGCTGAAGTCATAGAGAAGTGTCTTAAGTGCAAAAAATATGACTATAATGGTGAATTTGTATTTTTAATTTTATTAATAGTTTAGTTAGGAAACTATCATTTTTCAATTTAGTGTATTTATTTTAGCACTGCGTAATTGTATTTTCATTTATTTGTTGTTGGTTTTTGATTAGTATTTATTTTTATGATCAGTCTGACCAAAGCCTTAATAATAATCTTGGTGCTTCATATCGTCAGACAAGGTTAAACTGTAAGTAGGTTAGTTATAATTACTGAAAAAAAATTAAATCAAGAGTAAGATTACTCATTCAGTGTTAATATTTGAGTGGGCCCCGGGCCCCTCTGTAGTGGAAAAGTAGGGCCCGGAGGTCAAAAGGGTCAAAGACCCCTGGTTTAGGTTACATGTTTGACAAATCAGTCTTTTTATTTTTAATTCACGGCAGCTTTTTCAGAAAGTTGCGGCACAAATGACAAAATTTACTAGTCTCTTGTTGAAAATAATCTGTCCAAAGTACACTTACTAAAGATAAACAATACTTCTATTTATTAATCGTGATTAATTACGAGTTAGCTGCAGACAAAATGAGATTATTCACGATTACATATTTCAGTCAGTTCGTTAACAGCCCTAATTAACTAGTCTCTAAAGTAGACTCATTTAGGACAAAACTAAATTCTATTATCGCAATTAATTATAAATTAAATGCAGACAAAATTAAATTAATTCAATGTTTTAATCAATTAACCCCACTCATTTTAAAACACATTTACTATTCTTTTGTTTTAAAATAATCTGTCCAAAGTACACTTACTAAAGATGAAAAAAACTTCTATTAATCCTGATTAATTATGAGTTAATTACAGACAAAATGTGATTAGTCAGGATGAAAAACTTTAATCAGTTGACAGCTCTATTATTAAAATAAATATACAAGTCCCTTGTCGAAAACCCATCCATTTTTTACCGCTTGTCCCTCTCGGGGTTTTAATCTGTTTAAAGTACACTTATTAAAGATAAAAACAACTTGTATTAATTGCGATTAACTACAAGTTAGCTGCAGACAAAATGAGATTATTCACGATTAAAAATTTCAGTTAGTTAACAGCCCTAATTTGAAAAGTCTCTTGTTGAAAATAATCTGTCTAAAGTAGACTCATTTAGGACAAATCACACTTCTATTATCGCAATTAATTATGAGTTAACTTCAGACAAAATGAGATTAACTACGGTTAAATGTTTGAATCAATTAACCCCACTCATTTTAAAACACATTTACTAGTCTCTTGTTGAAAATAATCTGTCCAAAGTACACTTAGTAAAAATGAAAAAAAACTTCTATTAATCCTGATTAATTATGAGTTAAGTACAGACAAAATGTGATTAATCACTGACATATTTTAATCAGTTGACAGCTCTATTATTAAAATTAATTTACTACCGGTAGTCCCTTTTTGAAAACCTATCCATTTTCTACCGCTTGTCCCTCTCGGGGTCGTAATTGGTTTCAAGTACACTTAATAAACATTAAAAAAAACTTCTATTAATCGTGACTAATTACGAGTTAGCTGCAGACAAAATGAGATTATTCATGATTACATATTTGAAAAACAATTAACTAGTCTCTTGTTGAAAATAATCTGTCTAAAGTAGACTCATTTAGGACAAAACAAACTTCTATTAATCTCATACAAAATGACATAAACTACGATTAAATGTTTGAATCAATTAACCCCACTCAGTTTAAAACACATTTACAAGTCTCTTGTTGAAAATAATCTGTCCAAAGTACACTTACTAACTTCTATTTAAAGATGAAAAAAACATATAATCTTCGTGATTAATTATGAGTTAAGTACAGACAAAATGTGACTAATCAGGATGAAATATTTTAACCAGTTGACAGCTCTAATTCCAACTCTAAAGACCTTTGACTGTATTATTTGCTCACATGCATGAGGAGAAAGTGGAGGTGTTATTAAACACATTTCTATCTGCTGTGACCGCCCCGTCCCAGGACCCCTCTGCTTACCCCCAGCCCACCTCTCAGGACCTGGCAGGCTTGTGGGACCTCCTCCAGCTCAACATCGAGGACGTCAGGGTCAAGTTTCAGGATCTCCAGAGGCTCAAAGACTCTGGCTGGAAGCTCCTCCCTGAAAAGAAGGTGAGCGGCGTCGGGGTTTCCCTTCAGCCCCCCGCACCCAGAGCTAAACTGGCGGCGTGCAGGAGAGTAGCGCGGATGTCTTTCGAAACATTGCAATAAGAAAAAGTCCCGGAAAGTGTTCACAAAACGGCGCCTCGTACTAAGAACTAACGCTTTTCTTTTCCCCTCTTTGTCTTTGGCATCATATCTCACTGACCATTCGTGTTCCTCACCCATTGTCACCTCCTTTTGGGCCACACCCATAAAAACCTCTGTGTCCATGTCACGGCCAGGAGGATAAGAAGCTTCCTCCCCCCTTACCAAAGAAGTCGGCGGGCGGGGTGAGCGGCAGCCTTAGGGCCGATAGTGTCGCGGACGGCGGCGGGCTGGGAGGCCTGGTGGTGCCCCGTGTCGGGGGACACACCCTGCCTATCAGGGAGAAGTCCCTGGACCTGGGGGACCGGCAGAGGACAGAGGCGAGGAGGAGGCTGCTGCAGACCAAGCGTACCGCCTCCTTCCGGCAGAATTCGGCCACGGAGAGCGCAGACAGTATCGAAATCTACATTCCCGAAGCCCAGACTCGACTCTGACTGAACCCCCCGGTACCTAGACGTTCCTTCAACACGCTTCCTTTTGCTCCAAATTCAGTTCTCAAGCAGTAACAGCCGTTTGTGTGTCTTGGAAATTGCACATATTACTGACACCGAGGCCTGAAAACCAAGTGGAGAGTAGCTAGCAGATATGAATTATGGCCTTTTTCCATTTCTTCTTTTGCAAACTAGCAACCCTTCTCTTGTTCTGTACGTGGCTGAGGCTCTCTGTAAGCATGAGCGGGCCTGTTCAGCAAACTAAAGGGCTCAGCAGGCACAACACCTCCGTGACAAGACTCTCCGTCTTCAAACTCCCGGAGAAAAAAAAGGAAAATGTCTCAGATGTACTCCTATTCTTCACCCACACTGCCAGTACGGAGGCCCTTTAGTCCGAGTTATTTAGTTATCCATTATTTTGCTTTGCTTTTCTTCGCCAAACCACCGATCACAGTCATAAGAAGTGATGGCGGCACGACGGGAAACTAATTACGTGAAAAGAGTTGTAATGCTATGAGAATAAAGTGATAATAGTATGGGATTCAAGTCCTGATTTCATCATTTTAATTTCTCGGAAAAACGTCATGTTAAATAGCAAAGAAAAGTTGGAACGTCCCAAGAATATTCTCACGTAATTTGAAAAAAAGCGCCGTAATTAGACAAGAAAAAGTCGTAATGTAGCAAGAAAAAAGTCGTAATGTTTCATGAAAAAAAATTGGTCATGTAACATGAAAAAGAGTTATAATGTAATGTGACAAAAGTCGTGTGTAACAAGAAAAAAGTCCCAATGTAACATGAAAAAAAAGTTGTAGTGCAACATGAGAAGTCGTAATGTAACATGAGAAAAAGTTCTAATGTAACATGGCAAAAGTCGTGCTGTAACGAGAAAAAAGTCCTAATGTAACATGAAAAAGTGGTCATGCAACATGAAAAGTCGTAATGTAACACGACCAAAGTCGTACTGTAACACGACAAAAAGTTCTAATGTAACGTGAGAAAAGTCGTACTGTAACATGACAAAAGTCGTAATAGAACAACAAAAAAGTAGTTGGTACAGAAAGAACATAACAATACTAAAGTTGCTGTTAGTCAAAGAGAGACGAGTCCAAAGCTACTTTTTCTTCAGGGAGAAAGTGTCATTAACAGAAGGAAATCAGATAATTTACAGTGTAAAGCAATAAAGTTGTTTTGTCGTAATTTTTTCAAGTAAAACATCATAATAGGAGAAAGAAATCATAATGATACGAGATTTCGTGGCAATAAAGTATAACAAAAAGTTTTGTAGAATAATTTTTTGGGACAAAAAAAAATCTTTCGGAACTTTTAATTTTCCAAGAAGAGATGCTTTTTTTTTCTTTTAATCGCAAAAAGCGCAATGAAGCAATTTTAATATAACGAGAAAAAAGTCGGTATGCTACAAGAATAAGTACCAAAACAAAGTATTAAGAATTTTTTTAAAAGAAAAATAAGTCATATATATACATATATATATTAGGAAAATCATCGTTAACAGAATACAAATCTGAATGTTTTGAGAACAGCTGTTGAATATAGTCTTTCAAAAAGTCGGAATGGTACGATAATAGATACAAAAATAGTATATCAACATGAAAATCCGAACATGACCTGAACAAATAATTAAGAAACTTTTTTATTTATTTTTTTAAATTTTTTAAGGAAAAACTCATATCGTTAAGAGATGAAATTGAAATCTTCTGATAAGTCATGAGTAGTGTCTTTTTAAAAAAAATCATTTTAATTGGATTGTTAACAGAAATTAATCAGAATGTTCTGATAACAGGTATTGAAAGTGGTCTTTAAAAAATGTAACATTCAAAATAAAGTTAATATAAATACATTGTGATATTACTAGAATAAAGACACAGTAATGTAAGAGAATTCATGCATTTGTTGGTCAAAAAATCGGAATAAAGTCATAATGTTACGATAATAGTTTAATAATAATTTGTTTGAGCGTAACATTACGTGAACAATAATATGGTACTGTGATTTTGAGAAAAAAAAGTTGCAGTGTTATCGAGAGAAATATATTTTAACGAGGAAATGTTAAACGATTTTTATGGTTTGATCATAACTCCAGAAAATAATTTCAAACCTTATTTTGTAATATAATCCCTGTACAATTTATTTTATTCTCATACAATTACAACTCACTAAATAATTCATGATAAATTACAACTAAATTGTTGTAATTTTACTAAATTATTCTTTTTTTTTTCCTAGTGTGGCTCTCATCCTCTGAAGTTGTTGTCCATAAGGCCCTCTCATGTTAGCGATCAAGTGACAAGACACAGATGATCTTATTTCACTCTGACACTACACCGCCCCCAAGTGGCCAAACTACAGAACAACAGCAGCAGATTAGGAGAAAAGGACAAAAATCAGTACCTTAAAAAAAATCCTTCCAAAGAGTCAAGTAGTTGTTGGCTGCTATGGTGATTTATGAATATTTAGTGTTGTTTTGACTAAAATAGAAAGTGTAGCATGAATTTAGTCATTTGCCCCCCCCAGACCCCCAAAAATTTCACATTTGAATGGATGAAGACTTAAAAATTCAGCTATTTTGTGTATTTTTAGCATGTTTTTTTTATTTCCTCCTAATACTCGGTGACTATTTTAAACGGGAGATGTATATTTTATAATATAATCTACATTTCTAGATAAATAGAGTACGGTGTATGTACAAGACAAAATATATCAAATGTGACTTACCACAGTATTATTATTATTATTACTAATATAGACTTGTGTGGGATTTATTACTGTGTGGCATATCCAGACACGTGAAAATTATTATTATTAATATGTGAGTGCTGGGTCAGGTTCACAGGGTAAAAAAAATTATATATATATATATATATATATATATATATATATATATATATATATATATATATATATATATATATATATATATATATATATATATAAAGCCAAGTAGAATCCACTGGAGATTTTACATATAAATATATCCGTCTTTCACTCCCTGTATTTCCACTTAATGTGCCTAGCCAGCTAAATGTGGAGGTTCCAAGTTTACAGCGTGTATATAAATATCTACACAAATACATGTACATACACTGAAAATACCACATTTTCTGGTTATTAATTACTCATGCACACCACTTTTGTTTCTTTTCTTTTTTTGTGGGGGGTTAACTGCATGTTTTTGTGAGCCTGGCGACAAGAAAACTAATTTGGTAGTCTTTATGTTGCGGCTGAAATATAACATACTACATATATATATACATATATAAATATGAGACTTTTTCAATCTTTGTACAGAGATGGTTAAAAAGTGAAGAGGTTTTATTCATTTTGCAGCAGCGGCGGTTCAGGCTCAGCAAACAAAAAGCACAAAGACCTGCTTTTATACTCTTACTGCACTGTGAAGGACACGTCCAAGAGTCCAAAAGTATCAGTCCACAGTAGCAGAAGTCCTCTTGTGTTGAATATCACCCCTCATGTGCACACCGCCGCGCTAAACACTTTCCGCCCCGACACGCAGAGCCGGCAGATAACCCCGAAGTACCTCAGCCTTACACCACCCAGGCCTCTGTCCTCAGGGGATTGTCCACATCCAGTAACACACGGGAATACAGTGCTTTTCTTTCTTTATGTTCTCCATCAGTGGTTCTCAAACTGCAGCGCTACGCCAAAAAATCACTTCATCAAATATTCAAACGGCGTGTCATGTTAAAAATATTCAATATACTTTCGAAATAAAACCTTTTTAATGAATACTTAGACCTACTGCGCTACTGAGTGTTTTCTGAGGTGGTACTTGGTGAAAAAGGTTTGAGAAGCACTAATGGAGACACTCTTGTTCTCAGGCAGGGTGGATCGGGTGTGGTGTTTGAGTCAAGCAGGGGTCTTGTAGCAGCAGATTTGAGTTTTACTTGGACATTTCTAAGAGGCTGCTCTGGGCGGGGAGGGCAATAAAAAACGTCATTTTTGAGGAAAATTGCTTGTAATATTTCATTTTATTCATCTTTATTTTATACATATATCAAAGGGATGTACTGGAATTATTTTACAAAATCTTGACTTCCACTGCTGTTTTACTTGCTTTTATATGTATTTATTTTATTTATTGTAATATATATTCATTATTTGTATTTGTTTATTCATTTTATTTATTTTATTACATGTCATTTTTATTTTTTTATTTATAATACATTGGTTTTTGTACTGCACTTTTACAAATATTCAACAATGCTTTATAAGTAGCAAATAAAAAAATAATAAATGTATTTTTCTTTTTTTATTTATTTCATTTCCAGGAAATTTTATTTAAATGTTTTAGTAATTATTATTTATTCATTTTTTTTTTTTTTTTACATTTTTTTAAATAAAAATAAACTGATGTAAAACAGCACGCAACATATTAGAGAATATAACTCTTCCAGTGGGTCTGGGTTTTAGTTTTTGCCTCACTTAAAGCGTGAGTGAAGTATGCACAGGTCCGACAGAGATGATGCAGTATTATCCGCTCACAGGTTGTTTGAGCACACTGCAGCTAGTCCTGGATCACTCCTTCATGCTTCAGTCACATGCAGGATTCTCACAAGAATTAGGCAAAAACTGACCCACTCTACAAAAACACACAATTCAATTCCAATTCGATTTAGAATAAATTCGCAATTCAAACCAATTTTCGTAATATATTAATTGGTATAAAAAAAAAACATAATAAAACATTAACCTGACTTTTTGAAAATTCGGAATGGATTTAAAATCGGAATAAACAAGAATCACGATTCGGATGTAAACCGATTTTTTTGAGCTCACCTACAAAATATGCTTTAGAAAAAGAAAATGAGCGCGACAATAGATTTCAAGTAAATAATTTGTATTTTATTCGTATTTTATAAATTTACCTGCACATTTTATACACTCCAAAGAGCTGGAACAATCCTTATTCTAGATCTATAAATTGTTTAAATATTAGAATGATTATTTGTTCACTTTATTTAATTAAAAAATATTTTATTGGATTTTGTTGTATTATTACTAATATTATTTATATTATTTTCTAGTTTTTTTTTAAATAAATTGGGAAAATAAGAATCATGATTCCGATGCTAACTGATTTTTACAAGCACCCCTACAAAATATGCTTTAGAAAAAAAACAAATAGAGAGCAGCAATAGATTTTAAGTAAATATTTTGTATTTCATTCATATTTTATGTATTTACTCACACATTTTATATACCCGAAGAGCTGGAACAATCCTTATTTTATATCTATAAATTGTTTAAATATTAGCATAATTATTTGTTCACTTTATTTAATTAAAATATTTTTATTGGATTTCTGTTTTATTCTTTTTATTAGTAGTAGTATTGTTAATATAATATATATATATATATATATATATATATATATATATATATATATATATATATATATATATATATATATATATATATATATATATATATATATATATATATATATATATATATATATATATATATATATATTATTTTTAAATTCTGAATTAATTTAGATTCGGAAAATAAGAATCATGATTCGGGTGCTAACGGATTTTCTGGAGCACCCTTATATAAAATGCTTTAGAAAAATAAAATAAGAGCAACAAAGGAATATAAGTGAATATATTTTATTTTATTAATATTTTATCTATTTACCTGCACAGGGGTCTAATTGCATTTGAACATTTCCTATGCACTAAAGAGCCTTATTAAACCTTATTCAATATTAGAATGATTATTTGTTCATTTTATTTAATTAACACATATTTGTATTGGATTTTATATTATTATTATCATTATTTGCAATAAAATTATTTTTATAGTATTTAAAAAAAGAAAAAAAAATTGAAAATTCGGAATCAATTTAGATTTAGAAAAATAAGAATCACAATTCGGACGTTAACTGATTTTTTTAGGCACCCCTACATTTTATTTCATTTATATTTTATCTATTTAGCTGTAATATATATATATACATTGTTTAAATATTACAATGATTATTTGTTCATTTTATTTAATTAAAAATATTTGTATTGTATTCTGTTGAATGATTTTAATTATTATTTATTTGTGTTCTTTTGGAGAATTTGGACCCCTCAGAGCAGCCGCAGGACATGTGCACCTGAAACTCTGATGTGCCTTCAGCACTGCGGTGGTACTGTACTTGATGCTGTGTACCAACGCTGTTATATCTGAGCAATTCCTGTGGATTTCCCACCCTGCCACTCCTTTGTTTACAAGAATAATGTAAATACACACCACATATACCGTACTGCAATATTAGGACTATTATTTGGGTGAGTCATGCCATTAAAAGGTGGGCCTCGTTATTCTCTCACTCTTACAATATAAGTGTTGTCATTTAGAGACGGGTATTAAAAAAAAAAAACACTAGTCAGGGGTTTGAACTTGTGTACAGTAGCTAGTAGCGCTGCTAGGATGGAGACAAAGACTCTGGGGACCATGATGGACAAAGAGAGTAAGGACGGACGGAGGAGTCAAACATTTTTCTCTCATTCTGAACGACAGACTCTCTAAAGTAGCAACATCCCACATGTCATCTCCATGACAACCAGACGGGTCTTTATGCATCTTTAAGCTCCACCTGTGTTCCACGCTGTGCCATGTTGTACATACAGGAAGCCTATAGCAATAGCAACGCCATGATTATTATTATTATTACTATCAGGACATGAATGCCTCCCGCTGGTGATGCATGAGGAACACACTTTTGGAACACGCTTCATCGTGTACATACCACTTTGTTTTGTGGGGATCTGCTGGTGACCGAGGGAAAGATGGCACACTGTGACGTGGTTTACTCCCCTCCTCCAACACAGAATGTAACACTGTTGTCAAAACATTTTCTAATGGCTCATATCATGATTATTACTACTATTAATATGATTACTATAAAGCTATTTTAGCCAGTTACATAAGGCTGCTGTGTCTTTATTCTTCCCTTGCGTAGAAGTGAGTTAGAGGGCAAACATGGAACCCGGATGTGGACCGACTGACATGACCGTGGGGATCTTTCTGCCACTTCACGCCAGATGTGGCAAACACACGCTCAGGAGCGCGATATTGGAGTATGATGTCAGGAAAAGGATCATTTTGCACAAAAAGTAAAATAAATTTGAGGTTATTGGAAAAAAAAAATCCAATTAATGTTGAAAAATAGTAAACATATTGCACTATTTAGAACTATTTTTAATTATTTTTATTGTATTATTATTTATTATTTTAATTATTTAAAAAAAAAAAAATTTCAATAATAATTATTACCAAATTTATCAAATGTTATTTTATTGTCGTTCCCTGTGGGATTTAGCGAGCTTATTTTGTGATCGTTGCCGCCTAAAATGCCGGGGGGAAAACATTTAATTAATGTTGAAAAATAGTAAACATATTGGACTATTTTAAATTATTTTTATTTTATTTTTCATTTTATTTGTATTATTATTTTTATTATTATTTATTATTTTTAATAAATTAATTTCAATAATAATTATTACCATTTTATCAAATGTTATTTCATTATCATTCCCTGCGGAATTTTGTGGGCTTATTTTGTGATCGTTGCCGCCTAAAATGCCTGAATTTGCCAACGTTTTCAGAAAGTAGTGGCAAAAGTTGCAATGTTTTTGTTTTTTCCCAAAAAAAATTTTTTTATCGGATTGTGATATTTATTAGACTTAGACTTAGACAAACTTTAATGATCCACAAGGGAAATTGTTCCACACAGTAGCTCAGTTACAAATGATGGAAAAGATGGAAAGGACAATGCAGGTATAAAATAGACTAAAAGCCTTATAACATTTTATGAATTTGTTATTAATGTTTGAAGTGTTCCTTGTAACCTCAAAAAGCGAAGGATTGCAACAAAAATTGGACAACAAATACCGTATTGATGTTTTACTCGTTTTACACCACGTACACTTAAAAGTAGACACAAGATGGCAGTAAAAGCGCATTGTCAAATTACTATATATATATATATATTTTTTTTTTTTTAATTCTACTAATTGTAATAATTATAATTATAGAACAAATCATAAAAGGCTTCCTTATTTCTTATATTTTACACTTGAATATCTATTAAACATTCATTTATGTGATCTCATCGCCAAGTGTGGGGTAAATTTGTGTCGGAAGTAGCAATTATTTTTTGTAATATTTACTGAGCTTGAGATTTTATGAATTTGTTATCAATGTTTGAAGTGCACAGGATTGCAACAAAAATCGGAAAACAAATACTGTATTGATGTTTTACTTGTTTTATACCACGCACACTTAAAAGTAGACACTAGATGGCAGTGAAAGCGCATCGTCAAATTACTGTTTTTTTTTTTATACTAATATTTCTACTAGTAATTGTAATAATTGGAATTATAGAACAAAACACCACAAAAGGCTTCCTTATTTCCTGTATTTTACACTTGAATATCTATTAAACATTCATTTATGTGATCTCATCGCCTCTCATTTGCCAACAAGTGCGAAGTAAATTTGTGTCGGAAGTAGCAATTTTTTTGTTGTAATATTTAGTCAGCTTGAGATTTTATGAATTTGTTATCAATGTTTGAAGTGCACAGGATTGCAACAAAAATCGGAGAACAAATACCGTATTGATGTTTTACTCGTTTTATACCACGCACACTTAAAAGTAGATGCAATGTCAAATAACTTTTTTAAATTTGTTTTATTTTTTATTTTTTAAATCTACTAATATTTCTACTAGTAATTGTAATTATGGAACAAAACACCACCTGAGGCTTCCTTATTCGCTGTATTTTAAAATTGAATATCTAGTAAACATTCATTTATGTGAGCTCATCGCCTCTCATTTGCCAACAAGTGCGGGGTAAATTTGTGTCGGAAGTAGCACATTTTTTTTTGTAACATTTAGTCAGCTTGAGATTTTATGAATTTGTTATCAATGTTTCAAATGTTTGTTGCAATGTTAACAAAACCTGGAGAACAAATACCGTATTGATGTTTTACTCGTTTTATACCACGCACACTTAAACGTAGACATTACATGGCACTAAAAGCGCATCGTCAAAATTACTGTATTTTTTTTAAATTCTACTAATAATTGTAATAATTATGGAACAAAACACCACCTGAGGCTTCCTTATTTCCTGCATTTTAAAATTGAATATCTATTAAACATTCATTTATGTGATCTCATCGCCTCTCATTTGCCAACAAGTGCGAAGTAAATTTGTGTCGGAAGTAGCAATTTTTTTGTTGTAATATTTAGTCAGCTTGAGATTTTATGAATTTGTTATCAATGTTTGAAGTGCACAGGATTGCAACAAAAATCGGAGAACAAATACCGTATTGATGTTTTACTCGTTTTATACCACGCACACTTAAAAGTAGATGCAATGTCAAATAACTTTTTTAAATTTGTTTTATTTTTTATTTTTTAAATCTACTAATATTTCTACTAGTAATTGTAATTATGGAACAAAACACCACCTGAGGCTTCCTTATTCGCTGTATTTTAAAATTGAATATCTAGTAAACATTCATTTATGTGAGCTCATCGCCTCTCATTTGCCAACAAGTGCGGGGTAAATTTGTGTCGGAAGTAGCACATTTTTTTTTGTAACATTTAGTCAGCTTGAGATTTTATGAATTTGTTATCAATGTTTCAAATGTTTGTTGCAATGTTAACAAAACCTGGAGAACAAATACCGTATTGATGTTTTACTCGTTTTATACCACGCACACTTAAACGTAGACATTACATGGCACTAAAAGCGCATCGTCAAAATTACTGTATTTTCTTTAAATTCTACTAATAATTGTAATAATTATGGAACAAAACACCACCTGAGGCTTCCTTATTTCCTGTATTTTAAAATTGAATATCTATTAAACATTCATTTATGTGATCTCATTGCCTCTCATTTGCCAACAAGTGCCAACTTCATAAAATCACAAACTAAGTTTTATAGAAAAAAATATATTATAGAAAAAAAAAATTGGGATTTTTTTTTGCTGCAAATTCAGGCATGTTTAGCAGCACATTATTTTATTGCAATTATTCATTTAGTTGGTTCATTGTGCCTCCGAGTTATGAAAGAGAGTGCATTTTGTTGAAAATCTGTCTTTTATTTCTACATTGTAAACAAGTTTCATTTGTAAAAATCCAATCAAGAACACCCGTTAGATCGTTAGTCACCGCGGCAACAGAGCAAACATAATAGAAGTCTTTCATTTATGGTGCACATTCAAATGAGGGGGTTTATTTCCAGGCTCTTTTTGTACCTTCCGTGTTGACCAATCAGTGCACGCCATCCAGTCTGAGGGTCCAGGCGTGTCCTGCTGTGTAAGGCAGCTCAGGTAGGACGACATTAAGGCCGTTGGGCTGGACCGGAGACCAGGATAGAGGCGTCGGGTTGCCCAACAACATCACCTGGATGAGGGACGAGGCAGGTGTCAACTTGGTTATGCTACAACTTTTACTACTAGAACTCTTATGTTGAACACCTCTTTAAGTTCTCTACATAATATATTAGACCCAAAAGAGGTCATTTTTAACCCTCATATGTCAACATGTGTTGTATTATTGTTAGCTTCTTCATAACGCTAGGCAGTGTACTGCAATGATTCGATACCACCAAAAAAAATCATTGGATGATATCGCTATGCATGCAAATTGTGTGATATCATGTGCGATACAAGCAGTCCTGCAGCATGTTTACGTGTGCAAAGTTAACATCTAAATGTCCTCCAGTGAGCACACAATTTATTCTATTTTAGTCAAGCCATTTACAAAAAGTAAACATGCTTGGCTATAGGCTAGTACGAGCTGGCAGCTACACAACAGCTAAGCACACAATAGAACACAAGCTAGACACACGTAATAATCATTGAACAATAAAACAGCACATTTGTCAATATAAACAAGTATCAAATAATTGTAGTTGCTTGTTACTTATACATACAAAGTCTCCAAAGCAGAAGCGTATTAGAAAGTATACAGTAACAAACGTGTCCGCGTCATAGGGCTTGGGCATTATGACTGACAAGATCTAACATAATATTGTGAGAGTACAGTCCATAGTGGATCTAACATAATATTGTGAGAGTCCAGTCCATAGTGGATCTAACATAATATTGTGTGAGTCCAGTCCATAGTGGATCTAACATAATAGTGAGAGTCCAGTCCATAGTGGATCTAACATAATAGTGTGAGTCCAGTCCATAGTGGATCTAACATAATAGTGTGAGAGTCCAGTCCATAGTGGATCTAACATAATATTGTGAGAGTCCAGTCCATAGTGGATCTAACATAATAGTGTGAGAGTCCAGTCCATAGTGGATCTAACATAATAGTGTGAGTCCAGTCCATAATGGATCTAACATAATAGTGTGAGAGTCCAGTCCATAGTGGATCTAACATAATAGTGTGAGTCCAGTCCATAGTGGATCTAACATAATAGTGTGAGTCCAGTCCATAGTGGATCTAACATAATATTGTGAGAGTCCAGTCCATAGTGGATCTAACATAATAGTGTGAAAGTCCAGTCCATAGTGGATCTAACATAGTAGTGTGAGTCCAGTCCATAATGGATCTAACATAATAGTGAGAGTCCAGTCCATAGTGGATCTAACATAATATTGTGAGAGTCCAGTCCATAGTGGATCTAACATAATAGTGAGAGTCCAGTCCATAGTGGATCTAACATAATAGTGAGAGTCCAGTCCATAGCGGATCTAACATAATAGTGTGAGAGTCCAGTCCATAGTGGATCTAACATAATAGTGTGAAAGTCCAGTCCATAGTGGATCTAACATAATAGTGTGAGAGTCCAGTCTATAGTGGATCTAACATAATAGTGTGAAAGTCCAGTCCATAGTGGATCTAACATAAAAGTGAGAGTCCAGTCCATATAACAATACTTACACTCATTTACAACTAAATGTAGTGTTTACCTTGGTGGCTGCTGATGTTTTGGGTTCCAAAAGTTGCAGAGTGGGTTCGAGGGGTTCACTTGTCAAGGTGGCATAAACGCTGCCCCCTTTTGACGTATACCTAAACAACAACAACAACAACAACAGTTGGGCACTGCATCACGCATGTCCTTGTGAGGAGGAAACACATTTAAGGAACTCTCGTCTTAGGATTCTGCCCTCCCTGGTACCTACCATACGGGGGTGGAAGCATTTTCCCTCTGGACTCTCCAAGGTTGAGAAGAGTAGATCGCCTCGCCGTTGACTTGCAGCCAAGCACCCAGTCCACGCAGACGCTCCTCAAACACGGCCGGGATCATTCCGTCAGCAGTGGGGCCCACGTTCAGGAGGTAGTTCCCTCCCAGGGCCACGGTCTGAACCAGATCCTGGACAGGGAAGCAGTTGAGACCGTGAGTCAAACGTAGGCTCACGGGTGTGGTTCTGGTGTGCTCACCTCTATGATGGCGTGCAGGTCCATGAGGTCACTCAGCTTCATGTTACGGCGATAGCCCCAAGAGAACCTGTCCACGGACGTGCATTTCTCCCACTTGTGTTGGGGAAGCTGGCCTGGAGTGTACTTGTCCTCGCAGTTGTAGTAACCTCCATGTTTGCACGAGCAGCCCGCTCCCCATCTGTCATTGGTCACCACTGTGTCCTGTCACAATTAAATAGTCCAACAAACCAAACTGCAATTAGTAGGGATGTTCCGATACGATACCGATGTTGGAGCCTTGGGTATTGGCTGATATTGATATGAATCTGATACAATATCAGCATGCTTTCATCATGTTGTAGTGTGGAATGCTAGAAATGGTTTGACGAGGCACGTAAATGATAACACCCACAAAACGGCGCATCCTGAAGAGACGGTCAGAAAGCGACTTGAAGATGATCTGTAAAATATCATCTATGCAACATTTTGCCCAAAGAACCACCATTACATGTTTTGTAGACCACGAGGAAGTCTTTTAAATGTAGAAAAAAATATATACATACATACATGGAAATGTATGCAAAACTGCAACATAAGTGCCCTATAATTAAGGAGCTGGTCGGATCTTCAGTTCAGTGCTAGACTGCTTCATCCCAAGTGCAGGACTAATAGACTAAAAAACTCCTTTGTCCCACACGCCATTAGACTGTACAAGTCCTCTCTGGGGGGATTGGGAGGTACTAGGATGACAGGGGATGCAAAACAATAACAGTGCAATACTTTTTCATAACATGGTCACTACTACCTAGTTTCTCTTGTTATATTCTTATTTTACTGTTATATTTTTATTCTCATTGTTGCTTTTTATTTTTATTCTTATTGTAATATTTTTCTATTTTGTTTCCATTTATACCCCCATGATTTACTTTTTACTTTTTAAATTCGATCTCAATTCTGTACACTGCTGCTGGAATTTTAATTTTCCTGAGGGAACTCTCCTGAAGGAATCAATAATCTATCTATCTATCTATCTATCTATCTATCTATCTATCTATCTATCTATCTATCTATCTATCTATCTATCTATCTATCGGTGAGGTGGCTCGCTGCAGTCAGCCACATTTTAGAACGGTCTGCATTACTTTATTTACAATAAATAAATCGATTAACGATGTTTACTAATTGATTTTATAATTGTCCATGTCCCAATTGCGATGCATCTAAAAATTGATTATTTCCCCCACCTCTAATTACTACTATTATTCTCTCATTGTTTAGTTTTTATCAGTTTATTCATGTATTATTTATAATTAATTTTTACAAATATTTTATTATACGTTCCATATTATTTTTTAATTAAAAGGAGGCATTTTTCCTCAACCCTCAGTGCCATGCCATGTTTTCTTATTGTCAATAGTGCTGTGTGTTTTCTTCACTTTGCTTTATTTTTCCTGGTGTAAAGCATTCTGTGTTGCCAATTGCCTGTGTATGAAAAGTGTTACATAAAAAAAGTTTAAATAATTGATTGGTTGATTGAAATTTAGGTTAAACTCATGACGCAAGACGTTGAACAATGCGGACACGTTTGTTACTGGATTGTGACAGCTATGCCAGGTTGCAGAAGAAAAAAACACTATTTAACGTAATGACAAAAACAAACAAAAGACGAGTGCCGCTTAGAAAGGCACCGAAGCATAGGGAAGACTACGCAAATACAAAACGAAAACTGACAGACTGCAAAAAAAAAAAAAACAGAGTGCTGGAACACAGCAAAAACCCACGGCAGGAGGAAAGGGCGTCCACATGAATGACTATTCTTAACTTAAATAGACCTACTTGCTAACAGAAAGCCAGTGCGTAGATCAGTGCTCAGAGAAAGATGTGACGCGTTATGGAAAAACACCAAAACAACAGGAAGTGCTGCCAAAATAAGAGCGCAGGACAGGAATGAAAACACTAAACAAAGGAGAACACTAACAACCTCAAAAAGAGGCACGGCTGGTTGGATACTTTCTAATACGCTTCTGACTTGGATACTTTGTATGTGTAAGTAATATACAACAATAATTATTTGATACCAGTTTATATTGACAAATGTGCTGTTTTACACTGCAATATTGCTCAGGTATTATTATGTGTGTCTTGCTTGTGTGCTATTGTATGCTTCGCTGTTGTGTAGCTGCTAGTGCCTCATAGCCAATAGCCTACCATGTTTCAATACAAATTTAAATAATGACTTGAATGTGTCATTAATTAGTTATTATTGGAATTAGATACATAAACAGGCTAAGAGACAGCTTCTTTCACAGAGCAGTAACACTCTTGAACTCGCACCCTGTTAAAACACGCTAAAGGCACTTTAGTCAAAGAAATATAGATAATTAATGTAAATATTAACAATAGCAGCTTTTATACCATTTCATATACAGTACAGGTCAAAAGTTTGGACACACCTTTTTATTTCAATGTGTTTTCTTTATTTTCATGACTATTTACATTGTAGATTGTCACTGAAGGCATCAAAACTATGACACCTGTGAAGTGAAAACGCTTTCAGGTGACTACCTCTTGACGCTCAGGGAGAGAATGCCAAGAGTGTGCGAAAAACTAATCAGAGCATAGGGTGGCTATTTTGAAAAAACTAGAATACAAAACATGCTTTCAGTTATTTCACCTTTTTTTGTTAAGTACATAACTCCACATGTGTTCATTCATAGTTTTGATGTGACAATCTACAATGTAAATAGTCATGAAAATAAAGAAAACACATTGAATGAGGAGAAAGTGTGTCCAAACTTTTGGCCTGTACTGTAGATGCCTCTATATCTATTGATGTTGTAAATATTATCAAAAACTTGCTGTATTGCACTCTGGTTAGATGCTAAACTACATTTTGTTGCATTGTTCTGTCTATCTGTGTTGGCCCTTTGATGAGGTGGCGACTTGTCTAGGGTGTACCCCGCCTTCCGCCCGAAGCAGCTGAGATAGGCTCCAGCAACCCCCGCGACCCCGAATGGGACAAGCGGTAGAAAATGGATAGATGGATGGATATTCTGTACAACTGTAATGACAATAAAGTTGAATCTAACCTAATCGAATAAATATATTATTAAATGTTTAATTAATTTAATATAAAATTACTAGTAATTTTTTAATCATTCAATAAAATGTTTCAATATTTAATTATTTATTCATTTATTTAATAATTAATTTTTAATACATAATTCTTTATCTAAATAATTATTTCATGATTTAATCATTTATTTGGTTATTTTATGAACCTGTTCATTATGGAAGATCAATTGAGATAAAAGTAAATACACAAATATATGGGGGTTTTTTTGTTTTTTTTTATACATACAACGATTTCGGAACTATTGTATTTTCAAAAATTGGTTAAAGAGTGTATACAATTTTTTATAGTCTATTTTTTTCTAATTGGCCTCACTTGCGCCCTCTACTGTTTACCTTTTGTAAATGACTTGACTAATCTAGGTAAACACATTGCAAGACTGCTTACACCAAGCCGGTATCATCCGATACTGTTTTTTTTTTATGATATCGGCATCAGACCAGTACACCCCTAGCGTTTAGGACACGTACTTTGACGGGGCTGTCGTTATAGAGCCAGGCTAGGAACTGCGTGGAGTTCCAGTACGTGTCCGGTGCCTCCCAGTCCCCATCAGACCAGATCACCTCAGGCCTGTACCTGCAGGGGGAAATGGCGCACCTTTGCCGTCACAAGTCATCCATCAACGTGCATATGTAAGGCGCCACTAACCTCACAACCATGTTATACAGCTCTGGTAGAAGCTTACGCAGCACAAAGTCCTGCGTTTTGAATCCATTCTTCTTGTCAGCCAGGTAGAGAGGGTGGAACCACTCGTATAGGGAGTTATACAGTCCAAAGTGCAGAGACCTAGGCATGGATATCAAATAAAGGAACTGAATGGCTACATAAGAATGTCATGTTTCATAGGAGAGCTACCGCTTGCGCACTGCATCCCCCAGGTCTCCGACCAGGTCTCTGTGGGGACCGGTGTCAACAGAATTCCAGTTCCAGGAGTAAGGAGAGCCCCAGTTGGTAAAACCTTCATGGTGTTTGGCTGTCAAGACCACGTACCTGAGAGGAAAATACAGGTTTCAATGGATTTGCAACAGGATTAGTGGCATAGTGTGGCAACATAATAGAGATAGAACCTCCAACTTCTAGACGTAGTTCACATCTTGCGAAAGTGCCTCAACACCAAAACTTTTGGATTCGTATAAAGATGACGAAAATGTTACGTCACAAGATCAGACAGGAATATACACAAAGATAAGTTAATATCACTCTACTTACATATACGAGCGTTTGTACTGTATATATGTCTGCCTTTAAAATCCTGGAATATAAAGTCATTTTGTAAATTTGTGTCACATTTCACAAAACTCCACTGTGGTCAGATAGTATCGTAGTATAATGCGCAGTTATTCGCTCTGAATGGCATTTTATGATGTTTTTTTTATGTAAACAGATTGTTTTCAGATTGCCTTTTTGTCACAAAAATCATTCATGAAGTTTGGTTATTTTATGAATTAATTATGGGTCTACTGAAAATTCCTATAAACAAACTCGGCAACCTTGTGGACAGCCTTCCCAGAAGAGTTGAAGCTGTAATAGCTGCAAAAGGTGGACCCACATCATATTGAACCCTATGGGTTAGGAATGGGATGGCACTTCAACTTCATATGTGAGTCAAGGCAGGTGGCCAAATACTTTTGGCAATATAGTGTAACTTGGCGGAAGAAAAAGTAGTTCCCTCCAATCGCGTTTTATTTCAACAAGATCTCAAAGATTTAGTCACTTTACACTGTGTTCCTGTTAATAATATACATGATCTCAAATGACTGAAGCAGGGGTGTCAAACTCATTTCGCATCGTGGGCCACATACGGCCTAGGGAGATGTCAAGTGGGCCGGACCATTAAAATTATACCATACTCTGCTATAAATAACCAAAATATCATGTCTTTCCTTTGTTTTGGTGTAAAGAAGCACAAGAACATTAGGAAAATATTGAAATTTAATGAACTATCCTTTTACAAAACATTTCATGAAACACCTCATATTTCCTTAGACAAATGTGCAATTTACTTTTATCATTCACAAATATGCATTGCAACTGATCCCACTGATTGTACAAAGGCACAAAACTTGAATTGGTACTGAAAAATATAGTAATGCACTTTAAGATTAAATGAGACTTTTAAAGAAAGGAATTTTTAAACCACTTACACATACGCATATAAAATCTAAATGTAATCCCTGCGTACACCTTACAAACTAAGGAGAGTGATTTTAAATGTGTAATGAAGAAAGTGTTCGCCTGTCCTGTAAATCTGTAAACTTCATACATGAAACATACATACACATACAATACATACTGAAAATGTATGGAATTGTATGAACAGTAGAATTCCATCACACAACTTTTGTTTTGAAGCTGCTGACTAACATTAAAGTGCACATTTTTTAAATCACCACAGTAAGGATTCATCTTCACAGAGCTGTATTCTTTCAATGCAAACAGTATCTAAGGCAGCATTTTAAAGGTGTTAGTCTAGTCTGGACTTGTATTTGTTCCTGAAACTTGGCATCTTTTGGCCTGTACAAGTGCATCAACACCAGGTGTCATGTCCTGACTAGCTGTCACTTTCAGAATGTCATTTAAGTGCTTGTTTGTGAGCCTTGAACGCATTTTTGTTTTATTGATATTCATCACTGAGAAAATTTGTTCACAAAGGTAGGTTGTCCCAAACATGCACAACATTTTAGCAGCCAGGGCTGTTAATTTGGGGTACCCTGGTAGTAGATACTGATAAAATCTGTCCAGACCTTCAGAGGCAAATTTGCCCTTCAAATCTGCATCACACTGCAAATCAATTATCTCTAGCTGAATTTCGACCGGCAGATCAGAAGCTTTAACTGTGAAAGGTGAGCGAAAAACTGAAAATTCTGTCTCAAGTTCACAAAATACCTGAAAACGTTTCTCAAACTCCCGCAGTAGTCCTGCAATTTTGTCTTTGTACCGTTTCATGTCCGCATCAGGTCTGGTCACACACACATCTCTCAGACAGGGGAAATGAGCAGGGTTGCCATTTGCCAGTTGCATCTCCCACAAAGTCAGTAGTGGCGTCGAATATTATATTCCTTCAATACCGAAACTTGTTGCAAACACACCAAGCACGAAGGTTTTCCGTGCATCTCTGTAAATAAATAGGACGTGGTCCATTTTTCTTTGAAAATTCTACACTCCTTATCTACTTTTCTCCGTTTGGATAACGACATTTTGGCTAATGAGGGTGTAGCGGAGAGGTAGAGACCAAGGTATTAACAACGTCGTAACAAGCAGCAGATGGCGCATTGATACCGTCTGCTGTTTTCAGTCTGTCTCAGTGATGGTTTGTCTTCTACTCTGATGGAAAGAGTGCGCCCCTTAGCGGATAATCCATGAATTGCAGCGAATTTAAAATATTAATTCCATGTCTTTTATGCATTTTTTCCACTTTCAAATTATCCTGCGGGCCTGATCGAACCTCCTTGGGGGCCGGTTCCGGCCCGCGGGCCGTATGTTTGACACCCCTGGACTAAAGTATTTTATTTTAATTTGAGAATAAATATTAAAGTATAAAGATATTTCAGTATCCATCCGCACATCACTAAAATCATAGACATGTTCTAAGGGTACGCCATCGAGCGCTACTTCCTACTGGCGCTGACGAGACGCGGGGCCGCCATCTTGGAGTGGTGATCCGCTCCACTCAGTGCAATTCATTTGGCAGGAGCAATGAACTCTCAGCGCATTTAATTCATTTGACCTCACTGAATACCACTGATTTTCACGCGCGTTTTTTGTCAAATGTGTAGCTATGATAAAGGAAACATGTTTTATTATTCATAGTTTGCTTAACAGTAATAGAATATTCTTATATGCTATAAGTGACCAGACGTCCCAGATCAAAACTGGGAATATAATTCCAGAGAAGGGGGAACAAATGGTCAACTATTTTTAAGTTGAAGAAACAATATGATTAGGTTATATATACATGCTACATAAACAATGTATGAATACATTAGATATCTATATATCTATAGACTGTATCTCTGTTGCTGCAGCAGCAGAGAGTTTATTCTGTCTTGACACTTTGTATTGATATTTTCTATTACATTCTTCCCTTAAATGATCATGTTTACAGTGATTGTTTTATATTTATTTGTTATGTATGTCGCTTTGGATAAAAGCGTCTGCCAAATACTTCAACATAAACATATATAAACACCTGAAAGACTTTTTATCAGCTAAAACCACCAATCTGTTTCACTGGATTCAGAATAAAACCAAATTCTGTCTTACCCAACAATGTTAGTATTTGAATGTTGTTACTTGAAGACTTATTCCTGGTTACAATTATACTGTTAAGAAAGTATTGTCTTATACTTTGCCTAAAATGAGAATGCATCATAATCAGTGGCGGCTGGTGAATTTTGTTTTAGGTGGGGCTGAAAGTTTGTAAACCAAAGCCCTGTAGGGGGGTCATCCTCCCCCAGAAGATTTATTTCTGATTTTCACATACAAATGAGGCATTCTGGTGCATTCTGACAAAATAATGAAGACAAAATAGAACATTTCATAAGTTTGCAGAGAACTATATACAATATGCACACACTCTTTTCACAAAATACAACCAATAGTAAAGTGGTTCTTAACCTGGGTTCGATGGAACCCTAGGGGTTCGGTGAGTCTAGCTCAGGGGTTCGGCGGAGGTCAAAACACACCTGACTCATCGTGTAAATAAAAACTTCTCCCTATCGTATTACGGATACGGCAACAGCAGAATTCCGACTGATTTGCAGGTGTGTAATTTGTTGTGAGTTTATGCACTGTGTTGGTTTTGTTGTTTGAACAAGGTGATGTTCATGCACGGTTCATTTTGTGCACCAGTAAGAAAACATGGTAACACTTTAGTATGGGGAACATAGTCACCATTAATTAGTTGCTTATAACATGCAAATTAGTAACATATTGTCTCTTAACTAGTCATTATTAAGTACTTATTAATGCCTTATTCGGCATGGCCTTATTATAACCCTAACCCTCTAACACTGGCCCTAACCCTAACCAAATAACTCTAAATTAAGTCTTTGTTACTTAGAATATGTTCCCCATACTAAAGTGTTACCAAAAACATAAAACTTTGTCTTGAATTCGAAAAAAAACAACATTTTATTTTTCACTAAAGAAGGGTTCGGTGAATGCGCATATGAAACTGGTGGGGTTCGGTACCTCCAACAAAGTTAAGAACTAGGGATGTTGGATAATGGCTTTTTGCCGATATCCGATATTCCGATATTGTCCAACTCCTTAATTACCGATACCGATGTCAACCAATACCGATATCAACCGATACTGATATATACAGTCGTGGAATTAACACATTATTATGCCTAATTTGGACAACCAGGTATGGTGAAGATAAGGTCCTTTTTTTTAAAAATTAATGAAATAAAATAAGACAAATAAATTAAAAACATTTTCTTGAATAAAAAAGAAAGTAAAACAATATAAAAACAGTTAATAATAATAATAATACCTGGGATTTATATAGCGCTTTTCTAAATACCCAAAGTCGCTTTACACGTGTGGGGGGGGGGGGGGGGGGGGGGATTAAAACAACTTTATTAGGAAAAGAAACTAAGAAAAGAAAAAAGAAAAAAATAATAATAAAGAAACACCAAGGGCAGGGTCAGTTTGGAAAGGCTAATGTGAAGAGGTGAGTTTTTAGGGTGGTTTTGAAGGTAGGGAGGGAGGGGGCTTCTCTGATGTGCCTGGGGAGAGCGTTCCAGAGAGAGGGGGCAGCCACGGAGAAGGCCCTGTCGCCCCAGGTTCGGCGCCTGGTCTTGGGGACCTCCAGGAGGCCAGCATCACTAGACCTGAGGGAACGGGACGGAACGTGTGGCTGGAGGAGGTCAGAGAGGTAGGGTGGAGCCAGGTTATGGAGTGCCTTGTAGGTGGTGAGGAGTATTTTAAAGGGGATTCTGTATTTGACAGGCAGCCAGTGGAGGTCATGAAGGACAGGTGTGATGTGCTCTCTGGAGCGGGTTCCGGTGAGCAGGCGGGCAGCGGAGTTCTGGACATATTGCAGTTTATTGAGGGTTTTGGAAGTGATGCCATAGAGGATGCTGTTGCAATAGTCTAGCCGGGATGAGATGAAGGCGTGGATGAGGGTTTCGGCAGCAGAGGGTGTGAGGGAGGGCCGGAGACGGGCAATGTTTCTGAGGTGGAAGAATGCAGTTTTGGTGATGTGGTTTACATGGGGGAGGAATGAGAGGGTAGGGTCGAAGATTACACCTAGATTGCGGATGTGGGTGGAGGTAGTGACAAGGGAGCCGTCGATGTTTAATGAAAAGTCCTGAGTGGAGCGAGTGAGGGAGTCGGGGCCAATTATAATTATTTCAGATTTGTTGCAGTTGAGTTTTAGAAAGTTTTTTTGCATCCAGGTTTTTATGTCTGTGAGGCAGGTGGTAAGGGTGGAGTGGGTGGCTGGGGTGATGGTCGTGGTGGAAAGGTATAGTTGTGTGTCGTCGGCATAGCAGTGAAATTGAAGGCCGTGGTGGCGGAGGATCTGACCGAGGGGCAGGAGGTAGATGGTGAAGAGTAGGGGGCCAAGTACTGAGCCTTGGGGGACGCCGTGGGTGACTGGGGCAGTGGAGGAGGTGCAGTTGTTGATTGAGATGAATTGCTGACGGTCAGAGAGGTAGGATTTCATCCAGGAGAGGGCAGTGCCGGATAAACCAAGGGAGGAGTGGAGGCGTGATAGGAGGATGGAGTGGTTGATGGTGTCGAAGGCAGCACTGAGGTCGAGGAGAATGAGGATGGAGAGGGAACCAGAGTCGGCGGAGAGGAGGATGTCGTTGGTGACCTTGAGGAGGGCAGTTTCTGTGCTGTGGAGTGAGCGGAAGCCGGATTGGAACGTTTCGTATAGGTACATAGTTACCGGTACATAGAAACTAGTAATTAATGAAAATGGGTAAAATTAACTGTTAAAGGTTAGTACGGAGACGGCGTGGCGAAGTTGGGAGTGGCCGTGCCAGCAATCTGAGGGTTACCTTCTACCATCCTAGTCACGTCCATTGTGTCCTTGAGCAAGACACTTCACCCTTGCTCCTGATGGGTCATGGTTAGCGCCTTGCATGGCAGCTCCCGCCATCAGTGTGTGAAAGTGTGTGTGAATGGGTGAATGTGGAAATAGTGTCAAAGCGCTTTGAGTTCCTTAAAAAGGTAGAAAACCGCTGTACAAGTATAACCCATTTACCATTTTTATTATTAGTGGACCAGCAGCACCCACAATCATGTGTGCTTACGGACTGTATCCCTTGCAGACTGTATTGATATATATTGATATATAATGTAGGGCTGCAACTAACGATTAATTTGATAATCGATTAATCTGTCGATTGTTACTTCGATTAATCGATTAATAAATCGGATAAAAGAGACAAACTACATTTCTATCCTTTCCAGTATTTTATTGAAAAAAAAACAGCATACTGGCACCATACTTATTTTGATTATTGTTTATCAGTTTGTACATGTTGCAGTTTATAAATAAAGGTTTATAAAACAAATTTAAAAAATTAAAAAATCGCCTCTGCGCATGTGCATAGCATAGATCCAACAAATCGATGACTAAATTAATCTCAAACTATTTTTATAATCGATTTTAATCGATTAGTTGTTGCAGCCCTAATATAATGTAGGAACCAGAATATTAATAACAGAAAGAAACAATCCTTTTGTGTGAATGAGTGTGAATGAGTGTAAATGGGGGAGGGAGGTTTTTTGGGTTGGTGCACTAATTGTAAGTGTATCTTGTGTTTTTTATGTTGATTTAATTTTTAAAAAATTAAAAAAACATGCCGATATTTTCCGATATTACATTTTTAAAGCAGTCCGATATTATCAGACTTCTCTATTAAGAACCACTGCAATAGTACGTTAATGTTAAATCTTACTTGTGAAAAGTAATCCCCCGATTCCTATTTTCAACAGTCCGCTCATTTGAGCAGAAAAATGCTGAACACCATCTTTGTTTTCTACCTGTCAACTGTCAGTTTAGGCTGCTCGCCGGCTCCTCATCACCACTTCAAGATGGCGGCCCAATTTCTAGCGTCACAGCAGCCAATGCTGCGTCTACTTATAACATGTCTATGACTAAAATGGTGTATATTTCTAAACCCGGAAGTGATGAATCTGATGATAAAAAGAAGCTATTTAACCCAAAACACAACAATATTTGACTCACTTTGCTCCGGAAGCGTTGAATATGTCAGCCCACTCCTCCGGGTTGAAGAACTGGCCGTGAAATTGATGAGCAAACTCGGGGTAGGTGAAGCCAGGCGGGTAGTTGCGGGTCATGAAGTCCACACATTGGGGGTTTGGAGGCTTCTGGCCCCGCCAGTGCCACCAGAACCACTCGCTGCCGAAGCCGGGCACGGAGAACACCCCCCAGTGGATGAAGATGCCCACCTTCGCCTCGTCGTACCACGCAGGCAGCGGCCGGGCATCTAAACTCGCCCAGTCCGCCGCGTAACGAGCTTCGGGCGTTAAAAGGCCAAGTAAGATGGCGAACACGACAGCTAACATCATTTTTGTGGGTTATTACCCGCGTTTTATCATCACACGCACACACTTCCGCGTTGGACGCGTGTCATGTGATGTTTTCATCACGTGATGCGCATGGCACGTGACTTTCCTTTCTCTGTTGTGGTGGATGACAGCCATTGTAACTGTTGCTTTACGCCCCCTATCGGCCTGGAGAACATTACATTTCACAACAATATACCGTACGGGTAAATGTTCACATGAGGACATGTACTCGCTTTATAAAATTATACAATTGTTCACTCATGAATACTACGCAGGGTCAAATGGGAAAAAAATAGATACAAAAATAAAGAAATAATGACTTCTTTCATTCATTATAATTAGAATTAAATACATGTATGTTAATGTTTCATTTAATCTAATAATACGTTTGGTTATTTAATGATTTAATAAATTAATTATTCATTTAATTATGGATTTCATATTTCACGACCCCGAAAGGGACAAGCGGTAGAAAATGGATGGATGGCTGTTTTCATCATTTATTTTATTTTAAGAGCTCGTTTATTATAGAGTGTCAAATGAAACCAAATTAAAGATTTAAATCGTTATTTGAACGTGTCAGTTATAATTGGAAATAAATACATTACATTTTTAATTCAATATGAAAAAGCATATTTAATTATTTATTTCAATAATTAATGAAGTATTCAACCATTTAATAATTATGGATTTCATATTTCACAATTTCATTATTTTAAGATTTAATCGTTTGATTGTTTATTGAACCTTTTTGTCATGGAGGGTCAAATGAGACTAAATTAAATGCATATTTAAGTAATGACTTGAATGTGTCATTTGATATAATAGGTAATTAAATACATTTTACACATTTAATTTATCTATTACAAATGCACATTTAATTTGTTGCAATATTTATTTAATTAAATAATTTTTAATAATTATTGATTCCGTCCATCCATCCATCCATCCATCCATATAAATGTGTGAGATTATAGGCCATGGCTCATTTCCATCTCCAGTCTTTAGTAAATTGATGTTAAAATTAAGACAAACATTCAAAATTTAGCATACAGTGGTAGCTCAATTTAAGAGTACACCAATTTTAGAGCGTTTTGAGATAACCGCTGTTTTTTTGTGATGTGCGATACCACTGATTTTACTAATGATCCGATACAGAGTCAAATCCAGGCTCGTTTTTAATCATATTTATTTTTATATTGGTCTTCTATCCATCACTTTTGGGGTGGCGGGGGGTGCTGGAGCCTATCTCAGCTGCATTCAGGCGGAAGGCGGGGTACACCCTGGACAAGTTGCCACCTCATCACAGGGCCAACACAGGTAGATAGACAACATTCACACACGTGTTTGTTCTTCCATACGACTATTTTGTGATTATTTTATTTTCAAAGTGGAAAAATGTATTAGTGTATACAGTATTTACTTGCTCGGCACAGCCTATTTTATATTTTGACCTCACGGGCGACCCTTCAGTTAGCTTATGTCACTACAAAAGCAAAGTTGTAAAATAAGTTTTCCTTCGCTCACCTGTTTCATCAAGTTCTTCAAATGATTCCTTGCTGACCCATATATGTATACATATTTATTAAATCAGATTTTAGTAACCTACAGGCACATTTTTATTGGCCATATATGGCATCTATATGTTTTATTTCCAGTCAGACCATGTTTGAGTTCAAATGAAAACATGTGCCCATTGCTGGTGGAAAAATAGAAAATAGTTAAACTGGAGAAAAAATAACATACGAAAAGGTCCTGGAGGTCTTTATGGACAAAAATCATTTGATTGTTTATTGAACCTGTTTATCATGGAGGGTCAAATGAGACTAAATTAAATAAATATTTAAGTAATTACTTGAATGTGTCATTTAACGTTTAATATGAAAGCACATTTAATTATTTGATGAATTGTTTCAATATTTATTTCATTATTAAATAATTTGATAATTATTGATTTCATATTTCATGATAATTATTTAATAATTTGATTATTTTATGAACCTTTTTATTAAAGAGGGTCAAATCAAACAAAAAATAATATCGATGTGTTTGTGTTTCTCTATGACTATTTCTTGATTATTTTATTTTCAAAGTGGAAACATTGATTAGTGTATACAGCATTTACTTGCTCGGCACAGCCTAATTTCTATTTTGGCCTCACGGGCGCCCCCTTCAGTTAGCTTATGTCACTACAAAAGCAAAGTTGTAAAATAAGTTCTCCTTTGCTCACTTGTTTCGTC
>NC_084750.1:44295126-44320126 GCF_033978785.1 Entelurus aequoreus
TTGGCCCCGCTGTGGACTGGACTCTCGCTGATGTGTTGGATCCACTGTGGACTGGACTTTCACAATGTTATGTCAGACCCACTCGACATCCGTTGCTTTCGGTCTCCCCTAGAGGGGGGGTTACCCACATATGCGGTCCTCTCCAAGGTTTCTCATAGTCATTCACCGACGTCCCACTGGGGTGAGTTTTTCCTTGCCCGTATGTGGGCTCTGTACCGAGGATGTCGTTGTGGCTTGTACAGCCCTTTGAGACACTTGTGATTTAGGGCTATATAAATAAACATTGATTGATTGACATACATATACATATATGTATATATATATACATACATACACACACATATATATATATATATATATATATATATATATATATATATATATATATATATATATATATATATATATATATATATATATACTTTTTCACGACGTAGAGTATCAAAAGTATCGATATTTTGATTTAGGGAATCGATAGAACATAAATCTGCTATCGGCGGTACCAATATTTCAGTATCAATCCGCCACTGTCTTAGTGCTCTAAGTTGCAAGCAAACATTTGACTCACAAGCATCCCCACCTTTAGTTAGCATAGAAAATCTCAGTGAACCTCGTAAGATCCGACCAAACCATCCGGTCTTATTTAATAGATTGGCTTACAGCTCAAGATGATTTTCCAGCCATAGAAACAAAGAATATACGCATTGAATTAAAGACAGAAATCATCAAACTATGACCCTGTGTGTGCAGCACAGCTAGTCTGCATCACTCTGAAGCAGAATGAGTCGACGCCAGCCAAGGACGTGAGAGTGATATCTAAATGGCGGACATTTAACCATGAAAATATGAAGAAGCTGCTGATGATGTGTTTGACAGAGAAGCAGCTGAAAGGAGATGCCATAGAAGTCCACTCTCCAAAGTAAATGCTGGACATTACGTCATAAAACTACTGTAGTTGTTTGTACTATATTCTATTGTATTGTTTTATACAATATTCATTATTAAAGTTTTCTTTTTAAAAGTTGTGTTAAATGTTGTAATTGTGCTGTTTTGTGGGACAGGCAACAATTAAATTGATTTCAACAGGCGACCTTTTTTGCGCTACGACCTGTGTCACAGAACCAATTAAACTCATATGTCAACTCTCAGCTTATATTAAATATGTAAACATAAAACAACTTAACATGTCAATGCAAACAAATATGCAGCGTCTTTTCCTAATATGCTTCCAGGATCTTTAAACGCATACTGAAGCGAATATAAAACGCATTTACGTCGAAAAATAAACTGTCTTCAGAACTACTACCATGAAAAAGAGGGGTGGTGCTATATTCAGATCCATAGGAAACTTACAAACTTAAGGGTTGAATAAATTAGTAAAACATTTAATGTACAGTGACAAATATTTAAAAATTTTGCAGGGACAAACATTTCACAGAAAATTGCCGTGAATGACAATACTTGACATGCAAACTTTAAGACCTGTGTGACTTTCATTACGTTATTTGAAAGAATACTATTTACAAGTAAATCCATACACAAAGAAGGTACAATGTAGTACTATAGATTGTAATATATTTGAACTGTACACTGTAGAGAAAAAAATGATTTTACAGTAAAAAAACAAAAAAACAGTATTTCACCATAAAAACTTTTATTTTTTACAGTAAATTACTGTAAATTTAAATATTCTATGGTGAAATTTTGGCAACAGAACAGCTGGAAAATACAGTATTTATTTACAGTGCATTACTGTAAATGGAAAAACGGTACCACTTTTATTTTAACAGTAAAATTGTATAAAATAAGATGCCATTTTTGTACCGTAAAACTTATGGTTGTTTTTACAGGGCATTACTGTAAATGGAAAAAAACTGTACCACTTTTATTATACCTGTAAAATTCTATTACACAAGATGCCATGTTTTGTACCGTAAAATCTATGGTTGTTTTTACAGTGCATTCCTGTAAAGGGTAAAAACAATACCACTTATTTTTACAGTAAAATTATAATAAATGATTCCTTTTTTTTTGTCCAATAAAATATATGGTGTTTTTTTTTTGACAGAGCATTACTGTAAAGGGGAGAACAAAAAACACTTGTATTTTTACAGAAATGTTATAATAAACGAGATGCCTTTTTTTCTACCGTAAAATCTATGGTTGTTTTTACAGTGCATTCCTGTAAAGGGTAAAAACAATACCACTTAATTTTACAGTAAAATTCTTTTTTTTCCCCAATAAAATCTATGGTGTTTTTTTTGTTGTTTTTTTTACAGAGCATTACTGTAAAGGGGGAAAACACCACTTGTATTTTTACAGAAATGTTCTAATAAATGAGATGTTTTTTGTTTTTTTTCTGTTAAACTATGGTCGTTTTTACAGTGCATTACTGCAAGTAGGAAAAAACGGTACAACTTTTGTCTTTAAAGTACAATTGAGCTTTTTTTTTTTCTTTACTTTTTTTTACCGTAAAATCAGATTTTTTTTTCACAGTGTACCAAATTACAGTACTTTTTTTTCATATGGTAGGGTATTTATGGGGATGGTGTTCCTTCAAAGTGAAAGTGAAAGAATAACAGGTGCTGAAAGCAGTACCTGACAACATGTGCTTTCAGCAAAGTGCTTGCAACTATAGAGAAGGTAGAGAGTGCAGAAGAGTAAAAAGTTGGCACTGTTGGTCTTGAAGGCTCCAGGCGAGGCTGCCCTCACCAACAATGGGACGCCGGCAGAGGTGCACCAATCCCGGGCACAGTCTGGTTAGAACCCGTGGGGGCGCCATCTTGGTGAAACATCGCCTGGATTTTGCGGTTGATGTCCTGTTCGGTTTTGCTTAAATCGGCGGATGTTTGCTTCTGTTCTTTCGGCGAGGGTTTGTCACCGAGGCCGGGCTGCGTGCTCCGGACCCCCGGGTCCTTGCGGGGCGCCCGGCGACTGTAGCCCAGCCGCTTCAAGGCCCGCTGGGTGGTTTTGAGCGAGATGGGCGTCTCGGCGCTGCAGTTGTAAAGGTTCTGGATCTCCGTCACGGTGGCGCGGCTGTTGGCCTCCACCACCCGCTCCATGCGCCGCTCTCCCATCTCGTCGACGAGGCGTTTCCTGCCGCCGGTGCCCCGCGTGCTGCGGGTCTTCTTCTTGCCGCACCACTCGCGGTAGATCCGGGACACCGCCGTCTTGGAGAAGCCCAGCCGGTTGACCGTTTCCGAGATGCTGCAGCCGGCGCTCCGTGCTCCGACTATCAGGCCCCGTTCGAACTCGGTCAAGTCCCGACACTTGCCCATGTTGCCGACAGGGGAGCCGGACAAATGAATCCAACCTGCTCGGTGTGACTTTGTTGTTTTTATAGCAGCAAGTCTACCTTTAAACAATGGCTGCTGTCACCAAGCTCTTCTTCTGTGCTTCTTGGCCACATTTGGCTCACTGTCGCCCTCATCTGGCAGCTTTTCGTATGAAAAAACAAATTTGATAAGGCATTTTACCTTTGCAACCTCATTATACTATTGGCTAAGTTTTATATTCATAAATGTAAGTTTCTCAACACCCGACCGTAGGCTCACACAAGTACAGTAAATAATTCCAATATACATACTCACATGTGTGGACAGCACCTTTTAGCTCTTATTTCCAAAATTGTGTACACTACTGAATTGGGGTCTTATGTGCTTATGTGGACACTTATACTGCCACCTGGTGGTGTCAGAAGAGTATAACATACAATGGAATTTTGGAGAGAAAAAAATGTGTAAAAAATAAGAATTAGCACGTCACTAAACATGAAGTACACGTTTGTTACTTATGGACTAAGTACATCATATAAAAAGATTATTCTTAGTTGTTATTCTAATTAGGGTCCAACAAGCCCAAATAGCAAAGAGAAATAAAAAAAGCATGTAAACAAACAGCTTGGGCCTTAAGAGGTTAATATATATTTAATATATATTTAATATATATATATTTAATATATATATATATATATATATATATATATATATATATATATATATATATATATATATATATATATATATATATATATATAAATATATATATATATAATATAGTTATATATATATATTAAATATATTAAAATATATATACATTTTAATATATATATATATATATATATATATATATATATATATATATATATATATATATATATATATATATATATATATATATATATTTTAAATATACACTACCGTTCAAAAGTTTGGGGTCACCCAAACAATTTTGTGGAATAGCCTTCATTTCTAAGAACAAGAATAGACTGTCGAGTTTCAGATGAAAGTTCTCTTTTTCTGGCCATTTTGAGCGTTTGATTGACCCCACAAATGTGATGCTCCAGAAACTCAATCTGCTCAAAGGAAGGTCAGTTTTGTAGCTTCTGTAACGAGCTAAACTGTTTTCAGATGTGTGAAAATGATTGCACAAGAGTTTTCTAATCATCAATTAGCCTTCTGAGCCAATGAGCAAACACATTGTACCATTAGAACACTGGAGTGATAGTTGCTGGAAATGGGCCTCTATACACCTATGTAGATATTGCAGCAAAAACCAGACATTTGCAGCTAGAATAGTCATTTACCACATTAGCAATGTATAGAGTGTATTTCTTTAAAGTTAAGACTAGTTTAAAGTTATCTTCATTGAAAAGTACAGTGCTTTTTCTTCAAAAATAAGGACATTTCAATGTGACCCCAAACTTTTGAATGGTAGTGTATATACTATATATATATATACTATATATATATATATATATATATACTATATATATATATATATATATATATATATTGCATTCTATTTTAGTTACTTTATTGAGATTACAACCCCCTTGTATTGTTTTTGGACTTATTTTTTAATATTATTATTTATCGATTGTTTGTAAATGTTGCAGTTTATAAATAAAGGTTTATAAAATAAATAAAAAAAATTTAGGCATCTTTTCTTCAGCTCTTCTTCTGTGGTTGTTTGCGACATTTGGCTCACGATCGCCCTCCTCAGGCAGCTTTGTGACGAGCAGCCTAACACCAGTTGGTGACATATTAATCCAGTGTTTTTCAACCTTTTTGGAGCTAAGACACATTTTTCTCATTGAAAAAAATCCGGAGGTACACCACCAGCAGAAAACATAAAACAATTAAACTCAGCAGCCGATACTGACAGTAAAAAGTCATTTAAACCATCACCAAGCATCCATAACTATAGCTCTTGTCTCAAAGTACTGTCACCACCTGTCACATCACACCATGACTTATTTTGAGTTGTTTGCTGTTTTCCTGTGTGTAGTGTTTTACTTCTTGTCTTGCACTATTTTGTAGGCTTTTCCTGTTTTGTTGGTGTTTTCCTGTAGCAGTTTCATGTCTTCTTTGACCGCTATTCCCCGCACCTGTTTGGTTTTTAGCAATCAAGACTATTTAAGTTAAGTTTTATCCTTCTTTGTGTGGGTATTGTTGATTGTCATGTCATATTCGAATGTATTTTGTGGACGTGCTCCACACGTGTAAGTCTTTGCTGTTGTCCAGCATTCTGTTTTTGTTTACTTTGCAGCCAGTTCAGTTTTAGTTTCTTCCTGCATATCCTTCCCTAAGCTTCAATGCCTTTTCTAAGGGGCACTCACCTTTTGTTTATTTTTGGTTTAAGCATTAGATACCTTTTTACCTGCACACTGCCTCCCGCTGTCGTCTGCATATTGTGATCACGACAAACCATCGCGTTGTTCCCGACATCTACAAAGCAATTAGCTACCTGCTGCCACCTACTGATAAGAAAGAATATTACAGTTACTCTGCCGAGTAGACAACCAACAACGGCACATTATTTACGGATTATAATTACTGGTTTGCAAAAAATATTTTTAACCCAATTAGGTGAAATTATATAATCTCACGGCACACAGTGGTTGAAAAACACTGTGTTAATCAACCGGATAAAAGAGAACATTTCAACACTTATCTTATAATATACATTATTATTATTTCTTTTAATGAGGGAAATAATATAAATAACTTTAGTTTGTCCCTTTCTATCATCAGTGCAACTATAAGTAACAGAAGTGGCCAGTAGGTGTCGCCGCTTCCCTTTTCTTCAATTTCAGCCTGCAGCAATTTGGCATCAACACATTTGGTTTAATATCTAAACATCCATCCATCCATTTTCTACCGCTTGTCCCTTTCGGGGTGGCGGGGGGTGCCGGAGCCTATATCAGCTGCATAAACATATCAAATTTAAAAGGTCGTACTAAATTAAAATTTCAAGCAGCATGTTAATAAAATGAAACATATAATTAAGTTTAATCTGTCCAATTTTAAACACATTAGACCTTCTCTCACTACAGAGGTATATATGCACGCCATGATATTCAGCCACTTAAACTACTGCTATACAACTTGGACCCACACCTCAGAGAATATCTTAAAGTCTGTCTTCAAAAGAACACTAACAATTCTAGACAAAAAGCCTCTAAAATATCATTATTGTAACATTTTAAGTAAGTATAATATTTTGGATTTAGATAATTATCAGATATTCATGGATGTTTGCATCATCTTTAGAGTTCTAAATAAACTTGCTGCGCCTCCCTTGATAGATAGTATTAATAAAAACAATAGCATTCAAGTAAAGACCTGGGGCCGTACTTATCAAGCTTCTTAGAATTACTCCTAAGAAGTCTGCTAAGAGTTGACTTAAGAGTAAATAAATTCTTCGCTGAAAGCTGCACTTAAAAGTTAGTTATCAAGCGTCTTACTCACACTTTCAGCGAAGTGTAGGACTGAATCTTAAGTGTCACACTCAGAGCTGAATTACGACATTACTATGTGCCGTAAACGCAATTTTAGGTGACGTCATTTCTGTGTCCATAGAAATGACCAATCACGGAAGGGAATCCGTTGTCTAAGAATAAAGAAATATCTTGGAAATATTTAAGTGGACAATGGGAGTGTATATTTTGACAATAAACTACAAAATAATACAAAACAAACTAGTCCCCGCCGGCACTCACGCTACCGCTCCCTCTCTTCTCTCGCCCACACACTCACTGACATCACTCACCTCACGGCCACACACATACGCTACTGTCATAACATTTTCTTTCCAATTCATTAATTAGGCAACTAATTTGAAAGTGGTGTGGGTGGCTCTATATATACTAGCCCACTGCAGACACATGCAGAAATCAACAAGGAATCGAAAAGTATTAAATCTGTGACAAAAATAATATCCGCTCTGTCTAAACGATACCGTTTGATCAGCTGCTCGTCATAAAAACAAAAAAAACATTGTTCCGTTCCCTGAACGTTCGCGCACGTCTCTCTCGCCTCAGTGCCATCCCCTGCTGGCAACTCCTAACCACTTAAGACACCTCTGAAGGTCTCTTAAATATCGTGGAGAGTAGGAGTGATTCTTAGACTTAAGAACGTTGATAAAAAGCTTTTATTCTTAAGTTTGAGAGTAGGACTAAATTTCGCAAATTCTCAGGACATAAGTGTAAAATGGCACTCTAAGAAGCTTGATAAGTACGGCCCCAGAGCAGTGACCAGAGGGGATTGCAAGGTAAAAAGATGCAGGACTAAATTTGGCCAAATGTTGGGTCTATCAGAGGCATACAGGCTGCCAGTCCATATCAGAAACTGTGACACCTATTTAACATTTCAAACTGCACTGAAACACTGGTTGAAAACTAATCAGACATGCACGCACAATTAGATCATTCACTTGCTTTTTATGTTTGTTTTATTTTTTGTCCATGTTCTGTGCTTATGGTATGCTTGTAATGTCTTGTGATTTACAGTATGTATTCTTTTGTATCATGACCTGTTGAATGTTTACTGTATTAACCTGCCTTAGGACACCGCATGAAAATGAGCTATTGTGCTAACTCCGGCATATTTACATTGTCGCTGTATGTTGATGAATATGCATTGTCCTAATTCAAATCAATAAATAATTTATTGGAGTCCAAACACTTGAATCATCCATTTTGCATACCTGTCATTTGCATTTCAAAATATGGTAAATTTGCCAAGGAAATTGGTGAAAATTATATATTTTAACATTTTCATCACATATCACTATTGAATAAATGTAAAAATCTAATAAATAATCCATGGACTAGACGGGAATCGAACCCACGACGCTTGTGTCACAAGAGCATGTCACCAATTATAGTTAATACAGGGTTTGCCAGTGAGGGACTCAGTTATATTATGTACATCAGGGGTGTCAAACGTACGGCCCGCGAACAGGTTTCATCCGGCCCGCGGGATGAGTTTGCTAAGTATAAAAATTAACCAGAAATTTTTGAAGGAAAGAAACTGCTGTTCTAAATGTGTCCACAGGATGTCGCAATAGCAATTCATTGTATCTTTGTAGATGATGCTACAAATGTACAAAATAAACCACATGATGTTAGTACATCAGTCAAACTACATAAATAACATACTGTACTTTGATTTTGATATCATTTTTTTTATCTTAATAGATTGAAAATTAACACCAATGAGTTGACTGATGAACATTATCACATAATTTATTCAGAAAATATAATTAACGACAAACAAAGTATGTATACTATTAACTGTAACAGGTAATTGTAAAAAAAATGACAACATTATGATTTGTATAATTTCAGAATGTGCTTGTTCTATTTTTAAACAACTGTCTGAAAATGTCTTTATTTTTAAGTTATTGTGCCGTGATTTTACCAGTCCGGCCCACTTGGGAGTAGATTTTTCTCCATGTGGGCCCCGATCTAAAATGAGTTTGACACCCCTGCTTTAATATCTAAACATATACAATTTAAAAGGTCGTATTATTGGAGTCCAACCACTCGAATCATTCATCCATTTTGCAAACCTGTCATTTGCATTTCAAAGTATGGTAAATTTGCCAAGAAAACGGGTAAAAATAATGATTTATTTATTTATTTTCATCACATATCACTATTAAATCAATTTAAAAATCAAATAAATAATCCATGGACTAGACGGGAATCGAACCCACGACGCTTGTGTCGTGAGAGCATGTCACCAATTATAGTTAATACAGGGTTTGCTCAGTTATATTATGTACATCAGGGGTGTCAAACGTACGGCCCGCGAACAGGTTTCATCCGGCCCGCGGGATGAGTTTGCGAAGTATAAAAATTAACCAGAAATTTTTGAATGAAAGAAACAGCTGTTCTAAATGTGTCCACTGGATGTCGCAATAACATTTCTTGGTATCTTTGTAGATGATGCTACATATGTACAAAATAAACCACATGATGTTAGTACATCAGTCGAGGAAAATGATCAAACTACATAAATAACATATTGTAACTTGATTTTGATATCATTTTTTTTATCTTGATAGATTGAAAATTAACACCAATGAGTTGACTGATGAACATTAACACATAACTTATTCAGAAAATATAAATAACGACAAACAAAGTATGTATACTATTAACCGCAACAGGTAATTGTAAACAAAAATAAAAAAACAACAACATTATGATTTGTACAATTTCAGAAAGTGTTTGTTTTATTTTTAAACAACAAAAACAATCTGAAGTTGTCTTTATTTTTAAGTTATCGTGCCGTGATCTTACCAGTCTGGCCCACTTGGGAGTAGATTTTTCTCCATGTGGCCTCGATTTAAAATGAGTTTGACACCCCTGGTTTAATATCTAAACATATACAATTTAAAAGGTCGTATTATTGGAGTCCAACCACTCGAATCATCCATCCATTTTGCATATCTGTCATTTGCATTTCAAAATATGGTAAATTTTCCAAGAAAACGGGTAAAAATAATGATTTATTTATTTATTTTCATCACGTATCACTATTAAATCAATTTAAAAATCAAATAAATAATCCATGGACTAGACGGGAATCGAACCCACGACGCTTGTGTCACGAGAGCATGTCACCCATTATAGTTAATACAAGGTTTGCCAGTGAGGGACTTAGTTATATTATGTAAATGAAATAGAAAATGAAGGTCACAGACTTGTACTGAACACGTCACGTTCAGACTATGGACAATTAGGAGTCTCTAATTGGCATGTTTTTTCAGAGGGAGAACATGCAAACTCCACACACAAATTTTCCGATGGAATCTCTTGACTGAGGCAGAGGTACCCACACTCTGCACCGCTCAAAAATGGATATTATGTCAAAGAGACACAAAGCTGTATGTTTATATATATATGTAAATATAAGAATGAATGAAGTTCAACCATTAATCATAAAAGTTCCCTTCGGACTTCAGTATGTGACCTACGTTGTTGCAGGCACCAAGGTGCTTTTCCAGCATCTGTTTCTCCACCAAGTCCTCCACCCGGCCCACCTCTACCTCGTCCACGTCGTCCATGAAACTGGACCAGTCGGTGCCGCCGTCGCCGCGCTCCATGGGCTCGGCCAGGCCGGCAGCGTGGGCCGACGTGGAGTCGGTGTGCGTGGTGGTCACGCAGTTGCAGCTGTCGCAGATGCCGTAGCGTCTCAGGCCGGGGGAGACGGTGGAGCCGGTGAAGACGCGCCGGCAGCTCTTGCACGACACAGGTAGGTCGTGCCTGTGCACCTGATGGGGGATTAAAGTGAAGCATTAGTGAGGTCGCGTGACGCAGACTGTATAAATAATATACATTTGGCTGACGATAGAGATTTTAATATATAGTGCGTAGGGCTGGGCGATATATGGAATATACAGTACTCGATATATCGCGGGTTTGTCTCTGTGCGATATAGAAAATGACTATATGGTGATATTGGAGTATACGTTCTCACGCAGTTGCTTTTAGCTGCAGGCATTACACTACAGGCTTTTATCACTCTTTCTTGTCTCTCCTTCTCACAGAGACATAAAACAAGCGCACCTTCTTACATACGTCACATACTGTCGCGCGTGCAACGTCATGGGTAAGGTTAGCTGTGGCAGGTGGTGCTAGCGGTGCGGTGCGAGTGGTAATACGAGAGAAAGAAGGTGAGAATCTGGTAAAAAATGAAGGAAGAAGAATTAATTCCCAAGAAAAACAGCAGGGGGTCCATCGTCTGGCAGTGGTTTGGCTTCAAGCGGGAAGATGTTGAACAGACAACAGCACGGTGGCACAGGGGTTAGTGCATGTGCCTCACAATACGAAGGTCCCGAGTAGTCCTGAGTTCAATCCTGGGCTCGGGATCTTTCTGTGTGGAGTTTGCATGTTCTCCCCGGAACTGCGTGGGTTCCCTCCAGGTTCCTCCCACCTCCAAAAACATAGCGGCAAGGGTAACATTAGCTTTGATGCTAGCGGAGTGGTGCGAGTGGTAATACGAGAGAAAGAAGCTGCGAATCTGGTAACAAATGGAGGAATAAGAATTAATTCCCAGGAAAAACAGCAGGGGGTCCATCATCTGGCGGTGGTTTGGCTTCAAGCGGGAAGATGTTGAACAGACAACCGTAATATGTCAAGTATGCGGCAAACGCTTTGCTACAAAAAGTAGCAGCACTACTATATTGTCACCCGCTAGAGAATGAAGAGTGCTTGAAACTCCGCATGTCAACATCTCCGGCCGGTGCCACACCCACAAAATGCCCAACAGCCATTTCCACATCAACACCGTATGAAACAAATAGTCAACAACAGAAGGAGCTAACGTCCGCAGGAACCTACCACATAGTGAAGGACATACACTATTTGATTTCCTATTATGCAGCTCATTTTTATTTGACATATCTTGTGTGACATCATGCACAAAAGTGCACTTTATTTGTTTTAAACTATTGTAGTGGCGTTCTGTACAAAAAGTGCACTTTAATTGAGTGTTGTTTTGATATGTCATCTTAGTGACATTATGCACAAAAGTGCACTCATAGCTTGTTTTAAAATGTCTCTGACAATCTTGCACTTTCTGTTTTGAAATGACATGAATGTTTGTGCCACTGCTTAATAACTGTTTCATAAATACACTTTTAGTTGTGATTTCTCTCTCTGCATGAAAGTTTAAAAGTAGCATATATTAATGCAGTATGAAGAAGAATGTTTTCATGTAGACACATAGAATCATCATACTGCTGTGATTATATGCATCAAGTGTTCATTCAAGGCTAAGGCAAAATATCCACATATATATATGGTGTATTGTGACATGGCCTAAAAATGTCCACATATTAATAAAAGGCCGTATCGCCCAGCCCTACTAGTGCGTCATATCGTGATACTGAAAGTTGACACATTCTGCGACAACCAAACAGTTGCGTCCTCAATGCAATTTAGGTTCCACGCTACCGCTAACATCCTCCAAAAGAGCGAGTCACGAATCCTCGCCCCAATGGCGGCAAATACAGTATGTTTTTATTTTTAATAAATATAAGTAGCATTATCACTGGAGGACGATGAATTGCTAAACATGCTCCACTACCCACTTACACTCACAAGCAGAAACAGTATAGAGACAGAAGAGGGAGAGTGAACGTATTTTGGCCACAAAACTAACGATGAAGCTGGAGCTCCAACACTGAAGTGCAGGTCTGCATGCAGAGCCTTAAAGGCCTACTGAAACCCACTACTACCGACCACGCAGTCTGATAGTTTATATATCAATGATGAAATCTTAACATTATAACACATGCCAATACGGCCGGGTTAACTTATAAAGTGACATTTTAAATTTGCCGCTAAACTTCCGGTTCGAAACGCCTCTGAGGATGACGTATGCGCGTGACGTAGCCCGACGAACACGGGTATGCCTTCCACATTGAAGCCGATACGAAAACGCTCTGTTTTCATTTCATAATTCCACAGTATTCTGGACATCTGTGTTCGTGAATCTGTTTCAATCATGTTCATTGCATTATGGAGAAGGAAGCCAAGCAAGCAAAGAAGAAAGTTGTCGGTGCGAAATGGACGTATTTTTCGAACGTAGTCAGCCACAACAGTACACAGCCGGCGCTTCTTTGTTTACATTCCCGAAAGATGCAGTCAAGATGGAAGAACTCGGATAACAGAGACTCTAACCAGGAGGACTTTTGATTTGGATACACAGACGCCTGTAGAGAACTGGGACAACACAGACTCTTACCAGGATTACTTTGATTTGGATGACAAAGACGCAGACGTGCTACTGTGAGTATGCAGCTTTGGCTTTTTTTTGCGTATGTACGTAACTTTTTTAAAATATATAAGCTTTATGAACCTTGGGTTAGGTGAACGGTCTTTTGGGCTGAGTGATTGTGTGTGTTGATCATGTGTTTGAATTGTATTGGCGTGTTCTATGGAGCTAGGAGCTAGCAGAGGAGCTAGGAGCTAGCATAACACGTACCGTACCGTAAGTGCGCGTCACGTACGTAACTTTTTAAAAATATATAAGCTTTATGAACCTTGGGTTAGGTGAACGGTCTTTTGGGCTGAGTGATTGTGTGTGTTGATCGGGTGTTTGAATTGTATTGGCGTGTTCTATGGAGCTAGGAGCTAGCAGAGGAGCTAGGAGCTAGCATAACAAACACGCAGGTGTTATTATGCAGGATTAATTTGTGGCATATTAAATATAAGCCTGGTTGTGTTGTGGCTAATAGAGTATATATATGTCTTGTGTTTATTTACTGTTGTAGTCATTCCCAGCTGAATATCAGGTACCGTGAGTATGCAGCCTTGGCTGCTAAACATTCGATAACTTGACCGTATGTGCGCGTCACGTACGTAACTTTTTAAAAATATATAAGCTTTATGAACCTTGGGTTAGGTAAACGGTCTTTTGGGCTGAGTGATTGTGTGTGTTGATCAGGTGTTTGAATTGTATTGGCGTGTTCTATGGAGCTAGGAGCTAGCAGAGGAGCTAGGAGCTAGCATAACAAACACGCAGGTGTTTTTATGCAGGATTAATTTGTGGCATATTAAATATAAGCCTGGTTGTGTTGTGGCTAATAGAGTATATATATGTCTTGTGTTTATTTACTGTTGTAGTCATTCCCAGCTGAATATCAGGTCACCCCCGGCTCTCACAGCATCTTCCCTATCTGAATAGCTTCAACTCCCCACTAGTCCTTCACTTGCACTTTACTCATCCACAAATCTTTCATCCTCGCTCAAATTAATGGGGAAATTGTCGCTTTCTCGGTCCGAATCTCTCTCACTTCATGCGGCCATCATTGTAAACAATAGGGAACTTTGCGTATATGTTCAACTGACTACGTCACGCTACTTCCGGTAGGTGCAAGCCTTTTTTTTATCAGATACCAAAAGTTGCAATCTTTATCGTCGTTGTTCTATACTAAATCCTTTCAGCAAAAATATGGCAATATCGCGAAATGATCAAGTATGACACATAGAATAGATCTGCTATCCCCGTTTAAATAAAAAAAATTCATTTCAGTAGGCCTTTAAAAATGTTGGGTTAGGCGATATAAATCTGTCTGAAAATAGTTTTTAATACAATTATTATATTGTGATGATGCATGTCGATGCCCGGCAAATTTAACACTGACAAGAGAACGGACGCTTGCTAACTAAGTAGATAGCCGCTAACGTCCCTCCACAGTGTTTCAGCTAAATGACTAATTTTCACGTCCATGGCGACAAACTCTGTTTTTTACAAGTGTCATCCCTGCAGGACGAGGAATAGCTACACACCGTAGGAGGATACAATAGCTCACCGCTAACAGCAAGCTAGCAGTCCTGAATGTAAACAAATGGGTGGATCTATAAAAAAAAATTGACTGAAACAATACCAAGTACAAGAGTCGTATATAGTCCATACTACAATGTTTATGTCAATATGTTTTAATATCTTGTAATTTTTTTTATTGTTTATAAAGTCAGTAAATACGTCCCTGGACACAAGAGAACTTTAAATATGACCAATGTATGATCCTCTAACTACTTGGTATCAGATCCATACTCAAATTTGTAATATCACTCAAAACATATGTAAAGTATCTAAATAACAAAATAAATATTACTTTCCAACTAGATACTAGAACATGTTAAAACAGAAAGTAAGCAGATATTAACAGTAAATGAACAAGTAGATGAATAATCAATTTTTACAGCTTGTCCTTTATAATGTGTACAAAATAATAAGTGTATAAATGACACAATATGTTACTGCATACGTCAGCAGACTAATTAGGAGTCTTTGTTTGTTTACTTACTACTAAAAGACAAGTTGTCTTGTATGTTCACTATTTTATTTAAGGACTAAATTGTTATTTGATTGCAATTAGAAACAATGTTTAATGTATCATAAAACTTTCTGTTCTAATAAAGCCAATGACGACTTTGTTGTGGACCCCTTTATTTAGAAAAACTATGGAAATACCTTTCAGTGGCGGTGTACACTACTACACACCTTAGGAGGATACAAGAAGCCATGCTCACCGCTAAACTAGAGCTCTTGAATGTAAACAGGGGTCAGCTGATTAATACAAATCTCAACAGTAACAATAACACGTATAGTATCAGTATGTACAATAGGAGGTCACTGGACAGACTGCTGGCCATCATGGACAATCCTGCACATCCACTCCACCTGACAATTAAGGGACAGCGGAGCTCATACTCCAACAGGCTCCTTCAACTTCCTTCCCGCACTGTGCGATTCAAGAACTCCTTCATTCCGTACTCCATCCAGCTGTATAATCACTCGCCATACAGCAATAGATGACATCTGCCTATTACCTGACATGTTAGTTACTTCTCTTTATTTATAATGTTTATAATGTCTATTTTCTATTTCCTGCTGGACCTACTCTCTATTTTATGCTGCTGCTGTCATATATACTGTAATATTGTACATGGTCATTGGTTTATATTGTATATATGTTATAGACATAATATATCTGTATATAAATTATTCTGTACACATATTAGGTATATATTCGTATATATGTTAGATTTTTTTTTTTTTATAGCTTTTTTAGTCTATTTATACCTGCATTGTCCTTTCCATCCTTACACTTTCCATCATTGTAACTGAGCTACTGTGTTGAACAATTTCCCTTGTGGATCATTAAAGTTTGTCTAAGTCTAAGTCTAAGTTATCAATACTACCGGTACGCTGATTATATCAATATATTTTTTTTGACATTTTTGTAATTGTTTACAAACTCAGGAAAAAGGTCCCTGGACAGAGGCAGGCTTCAAGGGCAAACGTTTCAAACAGAACCAATAGTAGTTTTTAATAGTTAGTTATTTTGCACTATTAGCTGTGTTTCCATTACTACGGAAAATGCGCAAAACCTAAATGTTGCAATAAGAAACTGGTAATGGAAACACACATTTTGAAAAACCTCTCATTTTTCCGCTCTCAGATGTTTTTTGAGACGTTTCGATATTGAAGTTTTTCGCAAAATCTTGGAGAGACCCGCAAGCCGGAACAAGTGTGAAATGTCAGTTGCCTTTGAGCAATCACCCGCTGCCTTCGTCTTCTATTGCAGTGTTTTTCAACCATTTTTGAGCCAAGGCACATTTTTTTGCTGTGAAAAAATCCGGAGGCACACCACCTGCAGAAATCATTAAAAAAACGAAACTCAGTTGACAGTAAAAAGTCGTTGTCGCAATTGTTGGATATGAATTTAAAGCATAACCAAACCATGCATCAATTTAGCTTTTGTCTCAAAGTAGGTGTACTGTCACCACCTATAACATCAAACCATGACTTATTTTGAGTTTTTTGCTGTTTTCCTGAGTGTAGTGTTTTACTTCTTGTCTTGCGCTCCTATTTTGGTGGCTTTTTCTCTTTTTTTGGTATTTTCCTGTAGCAGTTTCATGTCTTCCTTTGAGCGATATTTCCCGCATCTACTTAGTTTTAGCAATCGAGAATATTTCAGTTGTTTTTATCCTTCTTTGTGGGGACATTGTTGATTGTCATGTCATGTTCGGATGTACTTTGTGGACGCCGTCTTTGCTCCACAGTAAGTCTTTGCTGTCGTCCAGCATTCTGTTTTTGTTTACTTTGTAGCCAGTTCAGTTTTAGTTTTGTTCTGCATAGCCTTCCCTAAGCTTCAATGCCTTTTCTTAGGGACACTCACCTTTTGTTTATGTTTGGTTTAAGCATTAGACATTTTTTACCTGCACCCCGCTGTTTCCCACATCTACAAAGCAATTAGCTACCGGCTGCCACCTACTGATATGGAAGAGTATTACACGGTTACTCTGCCGAGCTCTAGACAGCCCCGACACTCAACAACAACACATCATTTGCAGACTATAATTACTGGTTTGCAAAAAATATTTATAACCCAAGTAGGTGAAATTAGATAATCTTCCACGGCACACCAGGCTGTATCTCACGGCACACAAGTGTGCCGCAGCACAGTGGTTGAAAAACACTGTTCTATTGACATCACGGCAACTGCAGTGGCTGCAATATCTTCCTCAAAGTGGAGTCTACGAGATGAGATTTTACGATGCAAAACACCCTTTAATGGTAACACTCCTAGGCCGCAAATATACTTTATCGGAATTTTTAAAATATCGCTTTTATTTACCTCCGATTCATTGGTATCGCGGTACTATACTAGTGCCGGTATATTGTACAACCCTAGTCCTGAGGCAAGTAAGGTGTTTTCTTACGCTGACGGCGTGGGTGCGAAGGTGCTCCTGCCTGGTGAACCTCTTGCCACACATGGGACAAGGGAAGGGTCTCTCGCCCGTGTGGCAGCGAATGTGTCTCTTCATGATACCTTTCTGCTTGGCCGTGTACGGACAGAACGGGCACTTGTGGAGTTTGACCGGCACCAGCAGGTTGTCTCCTGCGGGAAAAGAGAAGAGAAGCGGTTCAAATCCGGTTTGCAAAAATCACGCCGACGTCGTGCGCCATACCCGTGTCCTCCCCGAGCCAATCGGACTGGATCTCCATCACGGATGAGCCAACAAAACCTAAACCGTCCTCCATTCTGGAAGCTCCCCGTGCTCCTTGGGAAAGTCGCGGACCACCTCGCTCCAGCTTAGAGCCTTCCCCTTTGACCTGCACCTCCATGGGCTGCCTGCCGCTCAGGGAGGAGCCTGTGAAGGAGCGCTCAGTGGAGAAGCTGGTGCTTGGGGGAACTTCTTTGCTTTGGTGAGGAAGCGATGGTCCAGGATATGAAGCCAGGTCTTTACTGTCGGGGGACTCTAAAAGCTCCTCATCGGGGTCGTACTCTATCTTGGGGTGCACTAACTCTGGCGTCAAAGCAGAACATGAAGAGGAGGAGTGGTTCGCGTGATCCAGGTGCGCTTTTGGTCTTTCCTCCCTAGAATGGTAGTCTTTGCTTGGGCCGGCAGGGGTGTCCTCGTGGGTGGACAAAGGTCTTTGAGTGGAGTTTATCGACGCTCCATGTGCTTCCGTACCCTGCGAGCGAGAGTTCGCAGTCCCGCCGCTGCTGAGGTTTGTCACAGCAGGAGTGCCGCTGTCCGCCAGTCTGTACCTTCCTTCCTCTTCCGCATTCTCCACCTCCGCTTTGGTCTCTTTGCCTTTGTTGCAAATTTCCAAAGACGAGCGGATGTAGCCTTTGCAGAGGTTGACCAGGTCGGTCATCTGCAAGTAGCTGGCCGCTGACATCACCTCGATGACGTTGCTGCTGCTCAGGCTGAGGCGGCCCGAGTAGAGGAAGTCTAAGATGATGGAGAAGGCGTCGGCCGTGACGATGTCTAATGACGCCGTGCTGTGGCGCTGTCCGCTGTCCTGAAACATGACAGACAATCAGCTTTCTTGTCCAAGCCCAGGGGTTCGAACCTTTTCCACTCAGATATCAACACTGGATTAGTAATCTCACTCTTGATTTTAATTGTATTCAGTAACTAGAAGAGGCAATTCCTGAAGGAATTGTGTGTGAATGCTTCAATGCTGAAGTGAAATGCTGACAGCATAGACATCTTATAAGTAGACGCAGCATTGGCTGTTGTGACGCGAGAAATTTGGCCACCATCTTGAAGTGGTGTCAGCCTAAACTGACATTTGACAGGGAGAAAAAACAAAGATGCCAAGCTTCAGTGTGCATATTGTATATACCGTATTTTTCGGACTATAAGTCGCAGTTTTTTTCATAGTTTGGCCGGGGGTGCGACTAATACTCAGGAGCGACTTATGGGGCGGCATGGCGTAGTGGGTAGAGCGGCCGTGCCAGAAACCTGAGGGTTGCAGGTTTGCTCCCTGCCTCTTACCATCCAAATCGCTTCCGTTGTGTCCTTGGGCAGGACACTTCACTTCACCCTTGCCCCACGGTGCCGCTCACACTGGTGAATGAATGATGAATGACAGGTGGTGGTCGGAGGGGCCGTAGGCGCAAACTGGCAGCCACGCTTCCGTCAGTCCACCCCAGGGCAGCTGTGGCTACGAAAGTAGCTTACCACCACCAGGTGTGAATGAATAATGGGTTCTCACTTCTCTGTGAAGCGCTTTGAGTGTCTAGAAAAGTGCTATATAAATCTAATCCATTATTATTATTATTATTATGTGTGAAATGATTAACACATTAGCGTAAAATATCAAATAATATTATTTATCTCATTCACGTAAGAGACTAGACGTATAAGATTTCATGGGATTTAGCGATTAGGAGTGACAGATTGTTTGGTAAACGTATAGCATGTTCTATATGTTATAGTTATTTGAATGACTCTTACCATAATATGTTACGTTAACATACCAGTTGGTTATTTATGCCTCATATAACGTACACTTATTCAGCCTGTTGTTCACTATTCTTTATTTATTTTAAATTGCCTTTCAAATGTCTATTCTTGGTGTTTCCTTTTATCAAATACATTTACCCCCAAAAAATGCGACTTATACTCCAGTGCGACTTATATGTTTTTTTCCTTCTTTATTATGCATTTTCGGCCGGTGCGACTTATACTCCGGAGCGACTTATACTCCGAAAAATACGGTAGTTCTCTGCAAACCTATGAAATGTTCTATTTTGTCTTCATTATTTTGTTAGAATGCACCAGAATGCTTCATTTGTATGTGAAAATCACAAAGAAATCTTCTGGGGGAGGATGACCCCCCCTACAGGGGTTTGCTTTACAAACTTTCAGACCCACCTAAAACAAAATTCACCAGCCGGCACGGATTATGATGCATTCTCATTTTAGGCAAAGTATAAGACAATACTTTCTTAACAGTATAATTGTAACCAGGAATAAGTCTTCAAGTAACAATATTCAAATACTAACATTGTTGGGTAAGACAGAATTTGGTTTTATTCTGAATCCAGTGAAACAGATTGGTGGTTTTAGCTGATATACAGACTTTCAGGAGTTTTTATATGTTTATGTTGAAGTATTTGGCAGACGCGTTTATCCAAAGCGACATACATCAAAAATACATATAAAACAATCACTGTAAACATGATCATTTAAGGGAAGAATGCAATAGAAAATATCAATACAAAGTGTCAAGACAGAATAAACTCTGCTGCTGCAGCAACGGAGATACAGTCTATAAGATATATAAATATCTAATGTATTCATACATTGTTTATGTAGGATATACGCATGTATATATAACCTAATCATATTGTTTCTTCAACTTAAAAATAGTTGACCATTTGTTCCCCCTTCTCTGGGATTATATTCCCAGTTTTGATCTGGGACGTCTGGTCATTTATAGCATATAAGAATATTCTATTACTGTTAAGCAAACTATGAATAATAAAACATGTGTCCTTTATCATAGTTACACGTATGACAAAAAAGCGCGTGAAAATCAGTGGTATTCAGTGAGGTAAGATGAATTAAATGCGCTGACAGTTCATTGCTCCTGCCAAAAGAATTGCACTGAGTGGAGCGGATCACCACTCCAAGATGGTGGCCCCGCGTTTCGTCAGCGCCAGTATGACAGAATGTAGTATGAATGTAAGAATAGTTTGAATGTTGGAATGCTTTGAATGTTGAAGAGCTGACGCTGAACTGAAATGCTAATGGAATGTAAAATGAATGTAGAAATGGTTTGAAGGTTTTATTGAAATGGTTTGAATGTTGGAATGGTTTAAATGTTGAAGGTTTGGAATTTCCAGGAAAACGTGAATTTGGTTTGGAACTTGGGAAAGTGTTAGCTTGAATGTCCAGGATGAGTGGAATGTGTTAATGTTGGAATGGTTTGAATAGGTTGAAAAATGTGGGAATTGTGCAACTTAAAAGAATGTCCCATTCATATCAATGAGAACTTCCTGGAAATTTGGGAATTTTGGGAAAAGCGGGATTTTTAAAAAATGATTAAGAGCATGAATTACCTGAATTGGTTGGTGTTAGAATTGTTTAAATCGGGCAAGAAATGTTGAAGTAGTAAATGGTATTAGGGAATTTCTGGAAAATCTGGAATTTTTTTGAACTTGGAAAAAGAGTAGTTTGAATTTCCAGAATGGTGGAATGTGTTGAAGGTGGAATGGTTTGAATGGGTCAAAGAATGTGCGGGAAATGTGGAAGTTTGAAGAATGTCCCATTCATTTCAATGGGAATTTCCCAAAAATTGGGGAATTTTGGGGAAAGCGGGAATTTTTTGGAAAATGGTAAAAAACTTGAATGGTCTGAATGAGTTGAAATGATGTTGACATTTTTCAAATCGGTGGAGAAATGTTGAAGTACTCAGTGGCCTAGTGGTTAGAGTGTCCGCCCTGAGATCGGTAGGTTGTGAGTTCAAACCCCGGCCGAGTCATACCAAAGACTATAAAAATGGGACCCATTACTTCCCTGCTTGGCACTCAGCAACAAGGGTTGGATTTGGGGGTTAAATCACCAAAAATGATTCCCGGGCGCGGCACCGCTGCTGCCCACTGCTCCCCTTACCTCCCAGGGGGTGATCAAGGGGATGGGTCAAATGCAGAGGATAAATTTCACCACACCTAGTGTGTGTGTGTGACAATCATTGGTACTTTAACTTTAACTTTAACTTAAGTAGTAACATGTTGAATTGAGAAATGGTATTACGGAATTCCTGGAATTTTTCCAGTTTCTCTTCATTTAAATTGTATTCAGTAATTATATCGAAGCTACTTACTTGGGGTGTCAAAAATCATCGATTTTCCAATGAATCGCAATTCTTATTTGTAACGATTCTAAATCGATTCCAAAAAATCTCAAATCTGTCCTGTGCAGGCACTCAGGTAAATCATATTGTTGATGGAGATCACAGGTGTCAAACTCAAGGCCCGGGGGCCAGATCTGGCCCGCCGCATCATTTTATATTGCCCGCGAAATGGTAATAATATAATTTAGTAAAGAATATTTTCTTACAAAATAATTGTTCTTTTAATTTTGACATAAAAAAATACATGAACTGCATGCTTATCTGTATATCCATATCTTTTAGAATATAATATTGTCTAATTATGCAACAAAATGTTACATTTTTTAAAATAAAAATAAGTACTTGAATATCAGCTTGACTTATGATTTCATAGCAAGTTATCAAATTGTGCACTGTAAAAATGACAGACTTTACGGTAAAATTCTAGCAACTTAGCTGCCAGTTGTTGTTTTTTTACAAAAAAACAACTTTGGTACTGTTTGTGTTTACAGTAATACACTATAAAATCAACAACTCTAGATTTTACTGTAAAAGAGTGGTACTGTTTTTCCATTCCATTTCTTCCGTAAAAAAACACTGCAACTGAGCAAGTTATTTTTTTACACTAAAATCTATTTTGTTTTTTTTAGGCGAACGTAAAAAAAGCAAAATATCAAATGCTTAGGCAATAATGCAATATCATGAGCCGAATCCTTACTTTAAAAAAACAAAACATACATTTACAAGTGGGCTGAGGGCCGACATAACTGCGATGTGGCCCTCAATGAAAACAAGTTTGACACTCCTGATGTTGATGATTATATCTGCTGTATAGATTTACTTCAAGAACAAGAAGTGTGGGATACTTCTCCTGTTGCCTGATTTGTGTTTGACTTTATTAAATGTTTGGGTAGAATTTTACGAAACCAGTTTTCTTTCAAGTAATATAGAAATGTAATAGAGCGGTGTGTTTATTTCATGGGGGAATGTAGTTAATCATAAAACTGGCACCCAATGTTTTTAAAAAAGTAGAGCTTTTGAATCGAGAATCGTTTTGAATTGAATCAAATCGTGTCGTGCCCGAAGATTCACAGTCCTACTACTTACAGTTTAACAGGATAAACCTTGTCAAATGAAATGAGAGCACATGTTAATCACTAAGATTATTATCAAGGTTTAGGTCAGGCTGATTATAAAAAAACAACAACATTATACTAAATATCCTGCAAAAGAAGGGACTCATAAAAAGTGACATAAAATAAATGTGCATACAATTACGCAGAGCTAAAATAAATACATTCTTACTAAATTAATAATAATACCGTATTTTCCGGACTATAGATCACACTGGTATATAAGCCGCACCCAATAAATTTTAGAAGAAAAAAATATACTTTAGCCGCACAGATATATGTTGTGAAATGAGTTATTTATACAAACATTTTTTGTATATCTTTATTTACATACCTTAATTGTTTCCAAACTGTGTCTGTGACACAGCAGTAAAACGGCTGATCAAACAAAACAGAAGTCATCGTCATGGACCCACTAGCTGCGGAAGCTAGCTCTCTAATCAGCTAAATAGACATTGTGACGTTTTGGTGAATTTACAAAACCGAAACAATACAAAAAGAATGCCATTTAACACTAACAAAGACACTTGTAAACGCGTTGGCATATTAGCTAATGCTAACGACGCTAGCTTCATTACATTACAATAGCACGTACAAATATGCACGAAAACACTCCTAGAGACATCACACATGGGACGGATTAGTAAGTATGAATTGTTTTAGTTATATTGTAAAACTTAAAAACATTGCTTGGAGTGATGAATGAAGAATCCATACGAGTAAAAACGCTATGGACATCACACATGGGACCGATTGGTAAGCATGAATTGTTTTAGATATATTGTAAAACTTACAAATGTTGCTTGGAGTGATGAATGAAGAATCCATACGAGTAAAAACGCTATGGACAGCACTTCTACTTCTGGTTGAAAGCTTAGTCTAAACAGAAGAGCAATGCAGCACTGCAGCATCTGCAGTGGGCAAACTGGTCCAAAAGATGGTGCCATAGCACAAACAATTTTTATTTATTATATTTATTTATTATTATTAGAGATGTCCGATAATATCGGCCGGCCGATATTATCGGCCGATAAATGCTTTAAAATGTAATATCGGAAATTATCGGTATCGGTTTTTTTATTATCGGTATCGGGTTTTTTTTTTTAAAAAATTTTAAAAATTAAATCAACATAAAAAACACAAGATACACTTACAATTAGTGCACCAACCCAAAAAACCTCCCTCCCCCATTTACACTCATTCACACAAAAGGGTTGTTTCCTTCTGTTATTAATATTGTGGTTCCTACATTATATATCAATATATATCAATACAGTCTGCAAGGGATACAGTCCGTAAGCACACATGATTGTGCGTGCTGCTGGTCCACTAATAGTACTAACCTTTAACACTTAATATTACTAATTTTCATTAATTACTAGTTTCTATGTAACTGATTTTATATTGTTTTACTTTCTTTTTTATTCAAGAAAATGTTTTTAATTTATTTATCTTATTTTATTTTATTAATTTAAAAAAAAAAAAGGACCTTATCTTCACCATACCTGGTTGTCCAAATTAGGCATAATAATGTGTTAATTCCACAACTGTATATATCAGTATCGGTATCGGTTGATATCGGTATCGGTAATTAAAGAGTTGGACAATATCGGAATATCGGATATCGGCAAAAAGCCATTATCGGACATCCCTAATTATTATATCTAATATTTAGTGTCTTTGCTTGTTTAAAAAAAACAACAACAAAAAAACTTTGCATTATGGCTGTCAGTGAAGAAAAATACTTAATTTAGCCGCACCGTTTTATAAACCGCAGGGTTCAAAGCGCATGGAAAAAAGAGCGGGTTATAGTCCAGAATTTACGGTATATATGTTTCTTTGATAAACTGTCTATAAAATTAAAGTGCAAATGTCATTTTTGCACTTAAGAAACTTCTGACTTTAGTTCCTGACTTCTTC
>NC_084750.1:44325126-44360126 GCF_033978785.1 Entelurus aequoreus
CGTGTTGCAGCCATGAAATTCTAAGTTAATTATTATTTGCAAAAAAAAAATAAAGTTTATGAGTTTGAACATCAAATATGTTGTCTTTGTAGTGCATTCAACTGAATATGGGTTGAAAAGGATTTGCAAATCATTGTATTCCGTTTATTTTTACATCTAACACAATTTCCCAACTCATATGGAAACGGGGTTTGTACATACATACACACATTTATGCACACATATACACACGTATATGCACGTATTTACACACATTATTACACATATATATGCACACATTATTACACATGTATATGCACATATATACAAACGTACTCTATATGCACATATATACACACATATATGCACATATATACACACATATATGCAGTACTTTGGAATGTATTTATTTAGAATCGTTAACATCCTCTATAACAAACCTTTTTTTATTTATCTTTCTTTGTTTAGCAATCTTTGTAATGATACACACCTTTTAAAAATTGAATAAATATAAGGAAAGTTATGAGGTTTTTTTTAAATAAGAGTCACACTTAAAATTGAGCCCTATTACTTTGTAATAAATAAGTTGACCACAAGTAAGGTCATTTTCACCTGTTTAAAAAATTCATAACTTAATATTTATCAGAGGAAAATGAAACGTATTACTGTTCTTTGTAAGGTTTTGTTTCATATAAATCATGTTTTATTTCAATTCTAAACGCACGCCTGCAGTGTGTGTTTACAAGAGGATCTCAGTGTCTTGCATCGCTCATCTCGCTTCACGAAGAGGACAATAAGTCAACATGTGTCAGCAGCTTCCATCAGACATGTTGAACAAGCTGAAGCTAACATTTAGCGCCTTGACATGATAAAACCACTAGAAATGAATACATAGCGTTGGCTCTTGCTGCTAACTGCTAACTGCTAGCAGTACAACACCAACGTATGCAAGCACCTGGCACATTAAAACACTAAACAGGTCTATCTCACTCACTTACCCGTAACAAAAAGTGCAAAAAGCCTCGATCTACCGTGCTTTTGGAAACATTTAAAGCACCAAGGACATTCTTTTTTTGCTATATTTTGAGACCGGAAAAACAGCCGAACAGTACTTCCGCATTTATTATGAATGACGTTGCTCAATTGGCCAATCAGGAGTGGCGGGGGCGCGGTCACAAACAGTGACGTTTGTGGTGATGAAAAACTGCATTTCCCGGATTAACTATCTTCATTATTATTATTATTATTATTATTGCAAGAGTGCAATTTAGAAATGAGTATTAATAACATTATGTTGCAATCTTTAATTTTTTTTTAGTTTCTGAAAGTGAAACCCAAATGTTCCCACTGAATTAATCATTTGAAATTATTAATGCAATCTTGGTAAAAGGTTAGAAAAAGAAAAGCCCTTAAATTATTGTTTTTATTGGACGAATTTCAATTGTTTTAGATAAACCCAATTTTTATGTGTTTACTAATTGTATTTTTGAAAATCCTTTTGTATTGTTTCCCACTTTATTCTATTTAATCTTTCAATAAAAACAAAAAATATTGCAAGAGTAAATAATAATTATGTTTTTGATTTAATAGATGAGTTGAGATTAATTTAAAATATATTATATTATCACATAATATTTCAAAAATATTAGGGATTAAGAAAATATGTCATAGTTCAAGAGTTATTTTGTAAATTATAGCAAAATGCAATTACAAATAAAGTTGTTTTAGATCAACCACATTTTAATGTATTTTTTTCTTGTATTTTAAAAAAAATATTATTGTATTGTTTCTTACTTTATTCTATTTAATCTTTCAATAAAAACAAAAAATATTGCAAGAGTAAATAATAACAATGTTTTTTATTATATAAATACAATAAATTAGTTGAGATTAATTTAAAATATATTATATTATCACATAATATTTCTAAAATATTAGGGATTAAGACAATATGTCACAGTTCAAGATTTACTGTGTAAATTATGGCAAAACGCAATTTTAAAGACTGTTGTTTTAGATAAACCAAATTTTTATGTATTTATTTGTTGTTTTTAAAAAAAAAATTTTTTGTATTGTTTCTCACTTTATTCTATTTAATCTTTCAATAAAAACAAAACATTTTGCAATTTAAAAAAAAGAATAATTATTTTTTTATTTAAATAAATAAATGAGGTGGCGACTTGTCCAGGGTGTACCCCGCCTTCCGCCCGAATGCAGCTGAGATAGGCTCCAGCACCCCCCGCGACCTCAAAAGGGACAAGTGGTAGTAAATGGATGGATGGAAGATAAACCAAATCTTTATGTATTTATTTATTGTATTTTTTTAAAAATATTTTTGTATTGTTTCTTACTTTATTCTATTTAATCTTTCAATAAAAACTAAAAATAGTGCAAAAGTAAATAATAACTATGATTTTATATATATAAATACAATAAATGAGTTGAGATTAATTTAAAATATATTATATTATCACATAATATTTCAAAAATATTAGGGATTAAGAAAATATATCATAGTCCAGGAGTTACTGTGTAAATTATGGCAAAACACAATTACAAATAAAGTTGTTTTAGATAAACCACATTTTTATGTTTTTATTTCTTGTAATTTTAAAAATATTTTTGTATTGTTTCTCACTTTATTCTATTTAATCTTTCAATAAAAACAAAACATTTTGCAAAAAAAAAAAAAAAAAATCAATAAAATAAATGAGCTGGGATTACTTTAAAATATATTATATTATCACAGAATATTTCAAAAAATATTAGGGATTAAGCAAATATGTCATAATTCAGGAGTTACTGTGTAAATTATGGCAAAACGCAATTACAAATAAAGTTGTTTTAGATAAACCACATTTTTATGTATTTATTTATTGTATTTTTAAAAATCTTTTTGTATTGTTGCTCACTTTATTCTATTTAAGCTTTCAATAAAAACAAAAAATATTGCAAGATTAAAGAATAATTATGTTTTTAATTAAATAAATACAATAAATGAGTTGAAATTAATTTAAAATATATTATATTATCACAGAATATCTAAAAAATATTAGGGATTAAGAAAATATGTCATAGTTCAGGAGTTACTGTGTAAATTATGGCAAAACACAATTACAAATAAAGTTGCTTTAGATAAACCACATTTTCATGTATTTAATTCTTGTATTTTTTCAAATATTTTTATATTGTTTCTCACTTTATTCTATTTGATCTTTCAATAAAAACAAAAATATTGCAAAAGTAAAGAATTGTTATGTTTGTAATTAAATAATTCAAATACATTTAGTTGAGATTAATTTAAAATATATTACACTGTCACAGAATATTTCTAAAATATTAGGGATTAAGAATATATGTCTTAGTTCAGGAGTTACTGTGTAAATTATGGCAAAACGCAATTACAAAAAACTGTTGTTTTAGATAAACCAAATTTTTATGTATTTTTTCTTGTATTTAAAAAAAAAAGTGTATTGTTTCTCACTTTATTCTATTTAATCTTTCAATAAAAACAAAAAATATTGCAAGAGTAAAGAATAATTATGTATTGGTTAAATAAATACAATAAATGAGTTGAAATTTATTTAAAATATATTATATTATCACAGAATATTCAAAAAATATTAGAGATTAAGAAAATATGTCACAGTTCAGGAATTACTGTGTAAATTATGGCAAAACACAATTACAAATAAAGTTGTTTTCGATAAACCAATTTTTAATGTATTTATTTCTTGTATTTTTAAAAATATTTTTGTATTGTTTCTCACTCATTTATATTTAATCTGTTAATAAAAACAACAAATATTGCAAGACTAAAGAACAATTATGTTTTTAATAAAATCAATAAAATAAAAGAGTTGAGATCAATTTAAAATATATTATATTATCACAGAATAATTCAAAAATATTAGGGATTAAGAAAATATGTCACAGTTCAGGAGCTACTATGTAAATTATGGCAAAACACAATTTACAAATAAAGTTGTTTTAGATAAACCAAATGTTTATGTATTTATTTATTGCATTTAAAAAAATACGTTTGTATTGTTTGTCACTTTATTCTATGTAATCTTTCAATAAAAACAACAAATATTGCAAGAGTAAAGCATAATTATGTTTTTAATTAAATACATACAATAAATGAGTTGACATTAATTTAAAATATATTATATTATCACAGAATATTAAAAAAAAAAATTAGGGATTAAGAACATATGTCATAGTTCAGGAGTTACTGTGTAAATTATGGCAAAACGCATTTACAAATAAAGTTGTTTTAGATAAACCACATTATTTATTTATTGCATTTTTAAAAATCTTTTTGTATTGTTTCTCACTTTATTCTATTTAATCTTTCACTAAAAACAAAAAATATTGCAAGAGTAAATAATTATTATGTTTTTAGTTGAATGAATAAAATAAATGAGTTGAGATTGATTGAAAATATATTATATTATCACAGAATATTTAAAAAATATTAGGGATTAATAAATTAAGTCATAGTTCCGGAGTCACTGTGTAAATTATGGCAAAACACAATTACATATAAAGTTGTTTTAGATAAACCACATTTTTATGTATTTATTTATTGTATTTTTTTAAATATTTTTTAATGGTTCCTCACTTTTTTATATTTAATCTGTTAATAAAAATAAAATAAAAATTGCAAGACTATAGAACAATTATGTTTTTAATTAAATAAATAAAATAAATGAGTTGAGATTAATTTAAAATATATTATATTATCACAGAATATTTTAAAAATATTAGGGATTAAGAAAATATGTCACAGTTCAGGAACTACTATGTAAATTATGGCAAAACACAATTACAAATAAAGTTGTTTTAGATAAACCACATTTTAATGTATTTATTTCTTGTATTTTTAAAAATCTTTTTGTATTGTTTGTCACTTTATTCTATTTAATCTTTCAATAAAAACAACAAATATTGCAAGAGTAAAGCATAATTATGTTCTTGATTAAATACATAAAATAAATGAGTTGAGATTAATTTAAAATACATCATATTATCACAGAATATTTAAAAAATATTAGGGATTAAGAAAATATGTCATAGTTCAGGAGTTACTGTGTAAATTATGGCAAAAGGCAATTACAAATAAATGCCGACGTGTTTCGTTTTTAAGAAGCGATTTTCCTGGTGGCAGTAAACAAATTATTATTATTATTCATTGCTCTGACACACCCACAGCTTGGAAGTGACTTAAATGATATTTTCCCATGGCAAACGCATGCCTGCCTGTGAATACCACAGACAAACTGTGCATATGTCTCCTCCGGTTTTATGGCAGTCCATAAAAAACATGATCATAAACTGGTTTCCATCGCTATTGGCTCTGATTGAAAGAGGCTTGTATCGGAGTCCTTCGCTTACATGATATAGCGGAGGTTTGGATTAGCTCTGCAAAGCAGCGAGAAAAGATTTACGATTGACTCATGCAATGGGATGCGCCTGCAGATCAAAGTCTTAGAAAGCAAACATGCTCCGTGTAAGGTTTGCATCCACGCTTATTGTGTTTGTCAGCCGCACTGGGAGCCGCAGTCTGGCAGCGAGGGCCCTGCGGCGACCGCCCTCTCGCCTCTTGCGGTGGAGCGAGCACTCAGGCCTGCATTTTCCCAGGCTGAGACAACGCACCACGGTGGCAGCGCGAGCCACAACGGGGGCCTGATTAAAGACTCGGGACAATGGAGGCAGAGCCGGCCCGAGGGACGGCGGCGGCGGCCTTTTCCATTCCTAGCGCCGTCTCCTTAGCGGGGGTCACAGAGTCGTGGTGCGGGGGGGCAAGAATCTCTGGAATTCAAGACGACCCTCAACTGGGGGATGAAAAAGCTCAGAGTGCAGGGAAGTGGGCAAAAAAAAAAGGGAAAGATTTTCCTCTCTGGCTGCATTTCTATTTGTTATTGTTGGCCAATGAGCAATTGGCATGTGGTGGCTTTTGTTCTGATCATTGGGGGTCCCACACAGCAGGCGCCCCTCTTTATTTGGGAGACACCGCTCTCCCTTTCTCTGTAATTATCATGTCTCACGCTTCTTTCTTTCTTTTCGCGACTGAAATAAATCTGCCAGCCTTTTTATTATTGTATATTTAGCACGGCGGAGCCTTCCCACACCGCAAGCTTCCGGTAGCGAAGGGCCCCGCGAGAACTCTGCCATGGCCCGGAGTGCGACGATCAAAGGCCGCCGGGCTAAATGCAGCTCGCCAAGCATCCTCAAACGCTGACCTCAAACATCGCTCATGTCTGAGAGCGACGCCGTGTTTGTGTGCACACGTGTTGCCTTTCAGCGACATACTTCTGTTTTGTTGCCACTTTTTCTTTTACGACTTCCGTCTGGAGGCTCCTTTGCACGGCGATCCCGCAAAAGTTCCCCAATTCTGTTCCGTTCATACAGCGCGGCAACTGGAAAACAGCAACAGAGTTCAATTTTTCAGTTCAAATAACAAACTAAACATAATAACAAACATAAATTGAGAATTGCGCTGTTGTCACAAATTGTTTAACACAACTAATTTTGCAAATACAGCCTAAAAGAATGACATGCTAGCAAGCTAATATGCTAATAACAAGGAAGTTAATGATAAATGCAAAACAGCACCGTATTTTTCGGAGTATAAGTCGCTCCGGAGTATAAGTCACAACGGCCGAAAATGCATAATAAAGAAGGAAAAAAACATATATAAGTCGCACTGCAGTAGAAGTCACATTTTTGGGGGGAAATGTATTTGATAAAAGCCAACACCAAGAATAGACATTTGAAAGGCAATTTGAAATAAAAAAAACTGCGACTTATAGTCCGAAAAATACGGTACTAGCTTCCACGCTAGGCTCTTTTGTTTATGCTAGCTTCCATGCTAAGCTCATTTTGTTTGCTAGCTCCCACGCTAGCCCCCTTAGCTTTTGCCTTCCGTGCTATGAGAACGCTTTTGTTTGTTCCCACCTGATTTATTGCTTAAATAAATCACTTCCTACCTGCACGCTGTGTCCGAAGTCCGTCTGCATCTTGGGAGAACAACCCCCGCATCACCGTGCGCCTAGATCGTTACATGTTTATTTATATTTATATTTATTTTTCACAATTACCGTATTTTTCGGACTATAAGTCGCAGTTTTTTTCATAGTTTGGCCGGTGGTGCGAATTATACTCAGGAGCGACTTATGTGTGAAATTATTAACACATTAGCGTAAAATATCAAATAATATTATTTAGCTCATTCACGTAAGAGACTAAACATATAAGATTTCATGGGATTTAGCGATTAGGAGTGACAGATTGTTTGGTAAACGTATAGCATGTTCTATATGTTATAGTTATTTGAATGACTCTTACCATAATATGTTACGTTAACATACCAGGCACGTTCTCAGTTGGTTATTTATGCCTCATATAACGTACACTTATTCAGCCTGTTATTCACTATTCTTGATTTATTTTAAATTGCCTTCCAAATGTCTATTCTCGGTGTTGGCTTTTATCAAATACATTTCCCCCAAAAATGCGACTTATACTCCAGTGCGACTTATATATGTTTTTCCCCTTCTTTATTGTGCATTTTCGGCCGGTGCAACTTATACTACGGAGCGACTTATACTCCGAAAAATACGGTATAAAAAAAGAGGAATCAAACCGTCGTTAACTGTTGCATGTAGCAAATTAGGAAGCCAGACTGAGTGTGGAAAGAAACGGGAATAAATAGCACTCTGATTAGTGCCTGGCAGCAGGTGAGTATCCTAGACACTAATCAGAGGAAGCTGAAACCAATCAGCACCCATGGTAACAGAAAACAAACTCAAGGGTGCACAAAACAGGAACTGAGGGAGTCCAAAACAAACAGAACATGATCCGGGCAACGGATCATAACAAAACATAACCAACTTAGACACAAAAATAATACATATTCTATAAGGTAGCTAACGTTTCAAATTCAGCTTAAAGGAGTGACATGCTAGCGAGCTAATATGCTAGTGTCAAAGAAGATAATTGTAAATGATAAAAAATAAAATGTAAACATAAACATAATAGCCAACTTAAACTTAAACAAGTTAAGCCGCAAACTTTGAAGCGTGATGTGGCAAGGGAAGACTGTAAAAATAATAAATGTGAAAAAAATATAAATGCAGTTAACAAAATAAATTGAATATATTTTGCAATAGCTACACATTATCAACCTCGAGGTAATGTTGCAATTTTCAATGAAAATAAAGGAATTAACTTAAAAAACGCTCCAATGCAACTAAAACAGTAAGGCTCCAATTTTCCAAAAATGTGCTAGATTGATGCTAATAAACATTGGCTGTGCTATTGATATGCTACTGATTAGTATGGCAATTTTACATGGCAATTTCAACACCTACACATTTGTTGGTGAAAACTACAACAAAGATGCACGCTACACTCAAACAGCTGGTGTGTAATAAGTACAATACTTACTGTATTAACACTTTTCAGGGCGCAACAAAAACCTTGGACTTGCAACTGTATTGGCGACCTAATGTCATACTTGCAAATGATAATAATAAAAATAATAATATGATGATGATAAAACAACTGGACAGCAGTTTTCATAATCAGTTCATTTTGAATGTTAAAATAAAAAAATGTAAAATTAAAAATTTTACAAAAATAAATAAAAACATTTTTAACACACACAAAAGTACCGAAATTTGGTACAGTTGAGTGCCGGTCATTAGTATCCCTTCGTATACAGTAAAATATACAGTATGTGTTGAAAGGGGAAACACGCTAGCTTGCTAACATGCTAGCAGGATAAAAATAATTGGGTTTAAATAGTAAACAAAACAAACTAAGACAAATGACATCGTTACATATCAAATAAAACATCTTATACTGCAGTTTACTCGGTTAAAATGCTACTCTCACAAATTTTACTCAGTGTAAAATAAATTGCCAAATAAATACATTTTCTACGAAAGGCACAAGCAGTAGAAATGAATGTGTAGTAAAAATACTTCCACAGCAGGCAGAAGACATTAATACAACGTTGATTACACATACATGCCCTTTAAAACTGACTTTTAAACAATGCTGCAAAATAGTTTAATTTGTAAATTCAGAGGACTTTGATGTCCAACTTTGGATCAACGTTGTTGGTTGGGATATGACCAAAATTCAATGGTCAAGTCAACGTCACAACCTGACGTTGATTAAGCGTTGTCAATAAGCATGTTGTTATATTAGTGTTGTAGAATATCGGTTGGGAAAATTACCAAAATTCAATTGTCAAGTCAACGTCACAACCTGACATTGATTAAACGTTGTAAAAAAGTATGTTGTTTTAAGGTTGTATTTGTGTTGTAGAATATTGGTTGGGAAATTACCAAATTTCAATAGTCAAGCCAACGTCAGAACCTAACATTGATTAAAGGTCATCAAAAAGCATGTTGTTTCAACGTTGTATTTGTATTGCAGAATATTGGTTGAGAAATTACCAAAATTCCAATGTCAAATCAACGTCAGAAACCAATATTGATTAAACGTCACCAAAAAGCATGTTGTTTCAACATTGTATTTGTGTTGTAAAATAATGGTTGGGAAAATGACCAAAATTCAATGGTCAAAACAACGTCACAACCTAACATTGATTAAAGGTTGTCAGAAAGCATGTTGTTTCAATGTCAGGGTTTCCCACACATTCATTTATTTGTGGCGGCCCGCCACGAAAGAATTACGTCCGCCACAAATAAAAATAAATAAATAAACAAATAAAAAATAAAAAAAAATAAAAATAACTTTTTTTGTCCTCTCCAGCTTCTCAGGCAAATCATACAGTTGATGTAGATGCCCATATCGGCTGTTCAGATTTACTTTACAAAAGAGAAGTGTTGGATACTTCTCTTGTTGCCTTATTTGTATTTGACTTTATTAAAAATATTTATATTAGAAACACAACATGTGTATATAACAAAGGGTGCAAAGTCTGCAGGCAGTAGGAAACACATGGTTAAGTGTAGGGAGTAAAACTGATGGCAGTCTAAAGTTCAAGATTTTTGGAGCTCTTTGTTCAGTGGATCAGATGTTTGATGAAGCTCTGTGTCTATCTACCACCACTACTGTTTTTTGTTTATTTGTTACTGACTGTGGCAGGACACCTCTGCCTCTGTTTCACTTTATGTTGCTGGTAAATAATATGGTTGTAGTAGTAGGCTAAAGTTAAATTATTAAGTATGCACTAATTAAAGGGGCAGAGCTTTAAGAGACATTTTAGCTTTTATATTTTATAAGATATATTTTTTGTAAGAACCACAATTAATAAACATATTTCAGTGAATAACTTATTGTTCAAATCTGTATATAAATATGTACATAAAGTGATGTAATTATATTGTAAAATGGATGGATGGACGTTTAAAACAAAACTGTTATTATTAATTAGTAAGTATACATTTTTTGAGCCTTTTTAGAGAAAATCAAATCATTGTAGTAAATTATGCAAATTACTCGATGGTGTCATGGTGACCACGCCCATAGCCACGCCCCCACCGCCACAGGTATCTTGGCAGTTTATGGGAAACACTGAATGTTATATTAGTGTTGTAGAATATTGGTTGGGAAATGACCTAATTTCAATCGTCAAATCAACGTCAGAACCCGACATTGATTAAATTTCGCCAAAAAGCATGTTGTTTCAACGTTGTATTTGTGTTGTAGAATATTGGTTGGGAAAATGACCAAATTTCAATGCTCATAACGTCAGACCCCAACATTGATTAAACGTTGTCAAAAAGCATGTTGTCTCAACGTTATGTTTGAGTTGTAGAATATTGGTTGGTCAAATCAACGTCACAACCTGACATTGAATAAACGTCGTCAAAAAGCATGTTGTTTCAACGTTATGTTTGAGTTGCTCAACGTCATTACCTAATTCAACAAGTTGTCAATGTTGTTTCAATGTCTCCTGCCTGCAGGGTCACAATGTGTGAACTTAAAAACATCATTAAAACCACTCAAATTGTTCATATGCACTCATTATAATCTAAAAAGCTAAAAATGACTGAGCAATGCAGGGTTTTTTTTTGGTTTTTTTGAAGTTGACATGTTTTATTTGGCAGCTCGCGGCCTCTCCTCCGAGATGCCACGGGGGTGACGTGTCAACGGACGCCTCCGTGATAATGGGAGGTGTTCAGTTAGTAGAGGGATTTGCTTTACTAAGAGGCTGTCAGAGAGCGGGCGGCACCCTGGGGTGTCAAACAACGATGCGGCAGCACCCTCTCCACCCTTTTGGAGCCGACGCTGGCAAATTATTGTGGCCTGATTATGCCGCAGGGAGAAATGACCTTGACTGACGGTCACGTTTCAAGGGTAGAATGTTCAAAGTGGCGAGTCCCTTCTTGAAATGAAGCACAGTTGTTTTCATTTATCACTTTTTCTTTCTTGTGTGCGGCCTGTGTGATGTGCGAGTCACAATGAAGTGATTACGGCCCGACGTGCCTCGGAGACATGGCACTGGGAAGAATTCTTCTCACACTTAAAAATAGAAACCGCTGGCTTTTTCCAACTTTGTTCACTGGAAGACTTTTGGGCATCCAGTTTGATTTTTGATTTTTTTTTTTTTCCCCCACTCTACCATCTCCTTTTTATATTCCTGTAGTCAGGGTGGGGGCGTCTTTAACACACAAAGAAGAGTGGGAACTTCCAAAGTCAAACATTTCCCCCCAAAAGTCAAAGAAACAAAGAAGTATGGCAATACTCAATACACTTCTTTACGCATGTAGACAACTCAAGAAGACTTACACCAACAGGCAGTAGGTGGCAGTATTGCTATGCAAACACTGTCCTGCTCCAATTATGTGTAAGTCATCACTTCAAATGATTACTAAAAGCTCGGGGTGACCTAATCCGATATTGATACCGGCCTGATATCAGCAGAAAAACAAGTATCTGCGTCCACATACAGACTAAAATGTGTTTACTTACGGAAAACGAGCTCAAACTTCAAGTTAACCTGTAAGTTTCCCCTCTTTTCTGTCCGCCATTTTACGCCCGACCTGGTTTCTTCTTCTTTGTTACTTTTGGCGGACAGCACCATGCGCAAAAAGAAGTAGCTCTGATGACCTTAAATTGACTCAGCAGCACCACCTGTCATTTTAGAGTGCAAATTACAGGTGCTCTGAGTGCTAGTGTGTGGAATATTACTGGCAAAAGTTTTAACTTGAAAGAAATAGTTTTTATACTTGCGGATCGTTTACTTTTTTTTACATGCAGAAAATAGTTTTTATACTTGTGGATCGTTTTTTGTTTTTTTTTACTGCAGAAAATAGTTGTTATACTTGCGAATATTATTTTTTACCTGCAGAAAAAAAGTTTTTATACTTGCAAATCTTTTTTTTTACCTGCAGAAAATCTTGTTTTTACTAACAAATAGTTTTTTTACCTGCAGAAAATAGTTTTCATACCTGCGAATCGTTTTTTTTACTTGCAGAATTTTTTTTGTATTATTGCAAATTGTTTTAAATAAATTAAATAGTTTTTCCATTTACGAATTGATTTTTTTAATCAAAGAAAGTAGTTTTTTCTGCTTGCAAAACGGTTTTTTTCAATTGAATAAAAGTGTTTTGGCATGCAAATAGTTTTTAATTGAAAAAAAATCGTTTTTTTTACTTGCAAATTTTTTTTTACTAGCAGAAAGTTGTTTTTTTTACCTTCGAATATTTTTTTAAAAAAAATGAATAAAATAGCTGTTTTTTACTTGCAAATCTTTCTTTAATTGAATAAAATAGTTTTGTTTTTTTAAATTAAAAAAAGATTTGTAAGTAAAAAAGAGCTATTTTATTTTTATTTCTGTCTTTTTTATTTGCTAATTGTTTTTTACCTGGAGAAAATTGTTTTGTTTTGTTTTTTTAACAATTAGCAAATAAAAAAAGCATGCAATACATGTGTTTCTGTCTGGCACAATGAAAAGATTTTAGTAAATGATAAAATGCTTTATTGACTCATATTATTTCAGCAATTTTTTACTTGCAAATCTTTTTTTAATTGAATACAGCTACTATTTTATTCAATTAAAAAAAGATTTGCAAGTAAAAAATAGCTGAAATAATATGGGTCAATAAAGCATTTTATCATTTACTAAATTTACTAAAATCTTTTCATTGTGCCAGACAGAAAGACATGTATTGCATGCTATTGAGTATACTTTAAACTTCATCTAATAATGCAACAAGTATAATACTATCATTAGTTTCAAACTTTTTTAAAATGTAAACAAAATAAATATATGCTTGGTTAAATCAAAGCAAGTTCTTCATCAAATTGTACACTGTAGAAATGACAATACAAAACTGGATTTTACAGTAAAAAACAACAACTATTGTACCGTTTTTCCATTTACAGTAATTTGCTGTAAAAACCATCGTACATTTTAAAGTGAAGTTGTGGCGACTCAGGTACCTGTTTTTTGTTTTTTTCACTGAAAAATATATATTTTTTTAGAGTGTATGTAATACAAATATAATAATCAAATGCACAGCAATTAATTTAATAATATCATGAGGTGAATTCTTATACATTTATATTCATAAATTAGCGGCCTTAGGGCAGCCATAACTGCCATGTGGCCCTAAGTGTAACCGTGTTCGACACCCTTGATCCACATCAACTATTTGATTGCCCGAGTGGCTGGAGTGGACAGATAAAAAATAAAAAAAAGTTTTTCAATCGATTAAAAATATTTACAAATTCAAAAATCTATTTTTTTTTTGACAACCTGCAATATGCACGGCGTGTGAGCTGCGTGTTTGGTGGGGCGCCCTGTCATGTCCACCATGACATCATCAAACACCACGTACAGTAAAACGTACAGACCCTCCACCATTTTCATTTTCAAGGCGAGTTAATTTTTGTTTTCGGTTTCTTAGTTACGTTCTAATCCGGGATATGTTTATTTTATTTGCTAGAATGTGCCAATAAGAAAACAGCAGCGGACCGTAAACGGACCACGGCCCTTTGCTTTAATGCGTGGCTCGTGCATTTCCAGGTTTTTTATGAGGGCTTGAGCCTGGAACTATTTCATCGACTTGACATTATTTCCTATGGGGAAAATAATTTGCGACAAACATGCGGACGACGTCTGCGCAAACGATGATCCCTGATGTGAAACATAGACGGAAAACATGAGGGATACAGGGAATGGAAGGGGGGATGGATTGGTGGGAGGAAGATGGCTATTGGGGGGGAAATAACGCAGATCAGTCAGTGGGAGTGGGGAGAGGGTTTGAAAGGGGAAACATTCGCCACTGCCCACATTAAAGCCATAAAAAAGAAAACAAACAGAAAAACATGTCTGACATAAAGAGGCTGGTTTCCGCGGCGACAGCACAATGGCTGCCTGTGGCTCTTCGGGGCCCTCGCCATCTCGTCTGGGGCCCGGCACCAGCGAAAGTCACCGCAGTCCCATCAGTGTGTGTGTGAAACATGGTGAATGTCATCACGCTCAATGCTGTGGGAACGGCCATGAAAGAGACCCCACTCAGAAGCCACAAAAGCTCCTTTCTGCGTCTCCTCGCCGCCTTTTAGCCTCTCTATTTATCTTTGCGCGGGGGAGCCGGATGAGGAGGGAGGACTTTCTCTCTCCTCCGTCTCGCACGGTGACAAGCAGACTGAGCCGCCCTCGCGCAGCCGTGACTGGCACCTCGCGGCCCCCAGGACACAGGAGCCCGCCTTCCTCACGGCAAGCTCCCGGAATGCGAGTCTCTAAACAAGCTGGAGGACTGAAGAGCGACATGGTCCTCATGGTGAATGTCTCGTGTGTCCAAACAAGCGGCGAGTGAATCAAGCAGCAGTCCAGACTGACACATCCATTCCGACATGGGTCCAGTATGGTGGACACTGCCAAGGCGGTCTGGTGCCAGTTCCCACGCCAATCCTAACTAGCAGCTTTAGGTTGCAGGCATTAATACGCCGACTGTATTATAATAAAAGTATTTGGCCACCCATCCAAAGGTGTCCTAATCACTTGGCCCGGTGTATCAAATCAAGCACTTAGGCATGGAGACTGTTTCTACAAACATTTGTGAAAGAATGGGCCGCTCTCAGTGATTTCCAGCGTGGAACTGTCATAGGATGCCACCTGTGCAACAAATCCAGTCGTGAAATTTCCTCGCTCCTAAATATTCCAAAGTCGGCTTTATTGTAAGAAAATGGAAGAGTTTGGGAACAACAGCAACTCAGCAACGAAGTGGTAGGCCACGTAAACTGACAGAGGGGTCAGCGGATGCTGAAGCGCGTAGTGCAAAGACTTTCTGCACAGTCAGTTGCTACAGAGCTCCAAACTTCACGTGATCTTCCAATTAGCCCACGTACAGTACGCAGAGAGCTTCATGGAATGGGTTTATTTGGCCGGCCAGCTGCATCTAAGCCATACATCACCATACGTGGTGTAAAGCATGTCGCCACTGGACTCTAGAGCAGTGGAGACGCCTTCTCTGGATTGATGAATTACGCTTTTCCATCTGGCAATCTGATGGACCAGTCTGGGTTTGGAGGTTGCCAGGAGAACGCTACATTTCGGACTGCATTGTGCCGAGTGTGAAATTTGGTGTAGGAGGAACTATGGTGTGGGGTTGTTTTTCAGGAGTTAGGCTTGGCCCCTTAGTTCCATTGAAAGGAACTTTGAATGCTCCAGGATACCAAAACATTTTGGACAATTCCATGCTCCCAACCTTGTGGGAACAGTTTGGAGCGGGCCACTTCCTCTTCCAACATGACTGTGCACCAGTGCACAAAGCAAAGTCCATATAGACACGTGTGACAGAGTCTGGTGTGGATGAACTTGACTGGCCTGCACAGAGTCCTGACCTGAACCCGACAAAACATCTTTGGGATGAATTAGAACGGAAACTGAGAGCCAGGCCTTCTCCACCAACATCACTGTGTGACCTCACCAATGTACTTTTGGAAGAATGGTGGAAAAAATTCCTATAAACACACTCCGCAACCTTGTGGACAGCCTTCCCAGAAGAGTTGAAGGTGCAATAGCTGCAAAAGGTGGACCGACGTCATATTGAACCCGATGGGTTAGGAATGGGATGGCACTTCAACTTCATATGTGAGTCAAGGCAGGTGGCCAAATACTTTTGGCAATATAGTGTATGAAAATCAAAGCAGGACAACCAGATGATTCCAGAGGCTAAATCACATCTAGTGCACGTCTCTATTGCGTACATGTCATTAAAGGCTTTAATACACATTTTTCAATAGAAATATGCATCCTATTGATCTTGTTCAAACTAAATGACGGCGCCTGTTCTCCAAGTCAGTGTTTTTCAACCTTTTTTGAGCCAAGGCACATTTTTGTCATTGAAAAAATCCTGAGGCACACCACAAGCAGAAGTCCTTAAAAAAATGAAACTCAGTAGCCGATATTGACAATAAAAAGTCGTTCTCGCAATTGTTGGATATGACTTTAAAGCATAACAAACATGCATCAATATAGCTCTTGTCTTAAAGTAGGTGTACTGTCACCAACTGTCACATCACACCCTGACTTATTTGGACTTTTTTGATGTTTTACTGTGTGTAGTGTTTTACTTCTTGTCTTGCGCTCCTATTTTGGTGGCTATTTCCTGTTTTGTTGGTATTTTCCTGTAGCAGTTTCATGTCTTCATTGAGCGCTATTCTCCACACCTGCTTTGTTTTAGCAATCCAGACTATTTAAGTTGTGCGGACGCCTTCCTTCTCTGTGGGGACGTTGTTGATTGTCATGTCATGTACGGACGTACTTTGTGGACGCCGTCTCTGCTCCACTCGCTGTAAGTCTTTGCTGTCGTCCAGCATTCTGTGTTTTGTTTACTTTGCAGCCAGTTCACTTTTAGTTTCGTTCTGCATAGCCTTCCCTAAGCTTCAATGCCTTTTCTTAGCGGCACTCACCTTTTGTTTATTTTTGGTTTAAGCATTAGATACCTTTTTACCTGCACGCTGCCTCCCGCTGTTTCCGACATCTACAAAGCTATTAGCTACCGGCTTCCACCTACTGATATGGAAGAGTATTACACGGTTACTCTGCCGAGCTCTAGACAGTACAGACACCCAAAAACGGCACATTATTTACGGATTATAATTACTTGTCTGCAAAAGTATTTTTAACCCAATTAGGTGAAATTACATAATCTCCCACGGCACACCAGACTGTATTTCACGGCACACTAGTGTGCCGCGGCGCACAGTGGTTGAAAAACACTGCTCTAAGTAATGTATTGTAATTGTATGAATGCTCCAAAGCAAAATTCATCTATTTATTCTTCAACAACTTCTTCTTCTTCTCCAGATTTAGGTGCGCTCTCTACCTTCCACATTTTTCACCCGATTCAAACCGTTCCGACTTCAAACTGTTCAGCAGGTTCGGGAATCGCGGGCTTTCCCTTGATTTTCAACACATTCCACCATTCTGGAAATGGAAACTATCATTTTTCCAAGTTCAAAAAAATTCCAGGATTTTCCAGAATTCCTGGTTTTCCAAAGCCCTATATCCACCCTTTTTCCTGGCCAGTTTGCCTGCCTTAAAGACCGGGTAGGGAAATGATATATAGAGGCTTGGGAGCTAGAGAGTTCTGCCAGTATTGTGCTCTACTGGACGGAGATGTCAGATGTTGTTCCTGCTATCTGCTGTAGTCATCCACCCATTTTGGGGGTTGTTGCCCCCAGTGCCCCTATCACTACTGGCACTACTGTTGCCATCACACTTTACATTTTCTCTAGCTTCTCCTTCACTTCTTGGCATTTCTCAATCTTTTCACGTTCCTTTTACCGGGTACTGCTATCGCTTGGGATTGCTACAGCTATCGGCACCTCTGTCTTCAAACCGCTATGTCAGGCTGCTAGGCCATCACCATTTTGTCAGTCTGGGTCTGCAAGTCCCACAAGATCTGGGCCTGGTTGTTCTCAACTACATTTGGTGGTTTCTTCCATCTTGATTCTAGGACCTCCAGTCCATATATGGTACAGATGTTCCAGTAGCTGGTTATAGTGCTCCATAGAAGCATTGCCTGCCAGCATCTTACACCCTGCTGTGATGTGCTACACTGTCTCTGCGCAGCCTGCACCTGGTGTCCTGTCTGATGTTGTAGACCCAGGGCTGTACTGACCTTGTGTTTGGGTCCTGTTCTTTCGCTGACATGACTAGTGCTTCTGCAGGGTCTTTCAGTCCAAGCTTTTCCAGTCACTTCTTCAATTTGTCGGTGGTACATGTCATGAGAGGCGGAAGTCCAAGAAGGGCAAGACAAGCTCGGCGGTCTGTGAGCAGGCGTGAGGTCGAGGGCAGCAGCGGGGCGTCAGAGTCCGTGTCCAAGCGAGAGGTCGAGATCCAGGAAGGCAGCACGGGGACCAGAGGGAATCCAGGGAGACAAGGCACAGCTTGAATCCGGGAAGCGAAGAGGGACTGCAGGAACACGACACAGGACAACACACAATGAGCACTGTATGGAACAGGGAACTACGTTCTGGCCCGGAACGCAGGTCGGCTATGGCTTAAGAAGCCCAGGGAGCTCATCAGCGACAGGTGTGTTGAGTGCTGACTGATTGATGGCTGAATGCAGCTGCCTGCTGCAGCCGGAGTGGCGCACGCAGGCGCACGCTTGGAGGTGCGCTCGGGAGACCGCACGGATGAATGCGCATAGGAATGCGCCCGAGCCGTGAAACCACATTTGGCTTCCAGAGTGGTCTTCAACAGCATCATTAAGTTCTTGATGAAGGCTCTTGGCATCCCATTGATGTCATTCCAGGAACTCCAGTGTCCGTGTGTGGCTTTCTTGTAGTCAGTCCAGGTCAAAATAAAAAACGTTTTTTTCACCTACCCAAAATTCTGCTCAGTGCGGCCCTGGCACCGACAGTAACAAGCATTGCATGTGGGGCGCGCAGCAGATTCGGACTGACATGAATGCAACCAAACAAATATGGCTGCCACAGTCATGCATGGTTTGGAATAATTGCAGCTGGGTGTTTGTCTTACAAATTCCGTCAACGTTCGTGTGAAAGATTCCCGTGAGCGTGAGTGGGCGCGTAAGTGAAAATTGCAAAAGCATGAGCTTGTTAATTTCGCCTTGTTGTGGTTTGGAGGGATGTGGCGGAGAGGACTTAAAATAGCGGATCAAGACTGGCAGAAATCTTGCAGAATTCCATCTCATCAGCTCTCAGATCTCTCTGTCTTATGTCTGCACACACTATAAAACTATTCTCATATTTAACTCATTTGCTTTCTTCATTCATCTTCTTAATTACTTGTGTCCTCGTGTGTGTTTTTCATACAAGTTGCGTCACTCTGGAACAAGCAGCAAGTGTGGCCAGCTCAGAACCATAAGTGAAACCAGAGTGTTGCAAAAACACACAATGTTTTGCAATTTTAATGGGGGGGGTAAATGAGCGCTCCCTCAGCGAATGCAACAATGCTTCATGTACTTTGACTGGGAAATTGTGAAATAGTCAACGCAATTTCAATATACATTTTTCTCAGAAAATAACTTTTTTAGTGACTTAGTTTTTATTTGTTCACGTAATAAGTATTATTCACATAGTACCTAATAAATGATGACTTTACTTTTGACTATTTTTCTTGCACAATTAAAAAAATTTTTTATTTTTTTTCAAAATTAGGTCTTTAATCTTGTAGAATGCTGACTTGTTTAACTTTTTTTTTTATATAAAATTGACCATTTTCTTTAATAAAATTATAGTAGGGGTTACGTTTCAGACCACCACCTCATAGTTTGATTTTTTTTTTTTAATGTAAAAATAGTTTCACATAAATACAAAAAAAGTGTGAAAACATTGTAATGAGAGGAGCTCCACATAAAATGGTACTTTTTTTAAAATAAAATTTACCATTTTCTTTAATAAAATTATAGCAGGGGTTACGTCTCAGGCCCCCACCTCTTAATTTGATTTTTTTTTTTTTATGTAAAAATAGTTTCACATAAATCAAAAAAGGTGTGAAAAAATTGTAATGAGAGGAGCTCCACATAAAATACAGGGGAAACTCCAAAATATTTTGAATACATTTTTTAATAAACTTGCCAATTTCCTTTAATAAAACTACAGTGGGGTTACTTTCCAGATACCCAACTCCAAGTTTGATTTAAAAAAATAAAAATAAAAATCGTTTCACATGAATAAAAAAAGGGTGAACAAATAAAATACAGGTGAAACTCCCAAAAAATTTATATAATTAATTTCAGCAACTAAACTTAATAAAACTAATGTGCTGTAAGCTAATCCCATAAAAAGTGAAATATGTCCATCTTATATTTTGTATAATTTTGAAAATCATGGTGTACAGTTTTTGAAAAGCCAAAATTTCCTGAAATTTTCATCTCAAGGTTTCCATAAGTTGTAAGCCATAATCATCAAAATGATATCAAAAGACATCCTGAAATATATTGAGTTGCATGTTATGAGCCTATGTCATATATTAGTTTCACCTTGTAAATCTAATTGCTGGTATAAACAAACCTTTGCACAGGTTGCGCTTGAAAAAGAGATTTTAATCTCAACGAGTCTTTACCCGGTTAAATAAAGGATATTGAAGAGGAATGTGTTGACGGTGGAACGGTTGAAGTGGGTTGAAAAATGTGGAAGGAGTAGTCACCAGAAAAAAGGGTGGAAATAGGGCTTTGGAAAACCAGGAATTCTGGAAAATCCTGGAATTTTTTTGAACTTGGAAAAATGATAGTTTAAAATTTCCACGATGGTGGAATGTGTTCAAGGTAGAATGGTTTGAATTGGTTGAAAAAATGTGGAATTGGTGGAAGTTGGAAAAATGGCCAATTCATTTTGAATGAGAAAAATGTCTCGGAAAACCTGGAATTCTGGGAAATCTGGAATTTTTGAATTTGTCAAGGGAAAGCTCGCAATTCCCGAATAGGCTGAAGAGTTTGAAGTTGGAACGGTTTGAATCGGGTGAAAAATGTGGTAGTTGTGGAACTTTGAAGAATGTCCCATAGGTTTCAATGGGAATTTCCCCAAAAATTGGGAATTTCGGGAAAAGTGAGAATTTTTTTGAAAATGGTAACAAACAACTTGAATGGTCTGAATGAGTTGAAATGGTTGGTGTTGGAATTTTTCAAATCGGTCGAGAAATGTTGAAGTGGTATCATGTTGAATTGAGAAAGGGTATTATAGAATTCCTGGAATTTCGGGAAAACCGGAAATTTTTCCAGTTCAAAAAACACCTTTGTTTTTTGTCCTGATTAAGAGGAATGTTTTGATGGTGGAAAGGTTGAAGTGGGTTCAAAAATGTGGAAGGAGTAGTCGCCAGAAAAAAGGGTGGAAATAGGGCTTTGGAATACCAGGAATTCTGGAAAATCCTGGAATTTTTTTGAACTTGGAAAAATGATAGTTTGAATTTCCAGAATGGTGGAATGTGTTGAAGGTAGAATGGTTTGAATCGGTTGAAAAATGTGGAAATGGTGGAAGTTTGAAAAATGGCCAATTAATTTTGAATGACAAAAATGTCCCGGAAAACCTGGAATTCTGGGAAATCTGGGAATTTTTGGAATTTGTCAAGGGAAAGCCCGCGATTCCTGAATAGGCTATGAGTTTGAAGTTGGAACAGTTTGAATAGGATGAAAAATGTGGAAGGTAGAGCGCGCCAAAATATGGAGAAGAAGAAGAAGAAGAAAAAGTTTAATAAATAGATGACTTTTGGTGTAGAAAAGCATATGTGTGAATGACAATGACCGTACATACCCAACATATCCTATTGACACACCATCATGTGTACGTATTCTATGTCCCCATCACTGAGAGCACATTAAAGTGCTTCGAATGACTTAAGACAAAAACATGTGAGAGAGGATCAATTGACCAACGAGGGAATTAATAGTAAGATGTTTCGCGCTCAAAGCACCCAAACAAGCACAAATACAGCAGCATGTTGGACACAATCGTTGTGGCATGTTTAAACGAACACACCCTTCCAGTCTGCCAAGCAGGAAGAAACACACTCAGCTGGGCATTGTGTCCGAGAGGGCATGCCACTTAGACCTTAGTCTTTTTACTCACACACACACACACACACACACACACACACACACACACACACACACACACACACACACACACACACACACACACACACACACACACACACACACACACACACACACACACACACACACACACACACACACACACACGCACACATTCTTGTATTTGTTACCTTCTTGAGACCTCAAAAAAATGCCTACCTTTTTCGGACCACCCTTTCTAGATATATAAAGATGTGTATTTACAACATTAATAATATATACATACTATGCAAATGTAAAAAAGCTTGTGGTGAAAAATGGTTTGGAATTTCACAAGAAAAAGGTCACAATTTCACAAGAAAAACTTAGAATTTTGTCAGTATTAATTAATAAAAGTCGTCATTTTACTCAACGCAAGTCAAAATTTTACAAGAAAAACTGAACTGAACTATGTGCAATATTATGACAAAAGTTGGAATTTTACACAACAACAGTAGCAGTTTTACAAGAAAAGCTTAAACTTTTGGCAATTTTATGAAAAGAGTCGTAATTTTACTCGACAAGTCACAATTTTTTTTTTTTTAATTTTTAAATTTAAATTAAATGACATTTTTGCCAATATTATAATAATAATCTGAATTTTATTTGGCAAAATGATGACAAAAGTCATAATTTTACTCAAAAAATGTCACTATTTTACAAGAACAACAGAAAAATTGTCAATATTGTGATAAGCCAGAATGTTATATGACAAATGTCACCATTTTGCATTAAAAAGTAATAATTATGCATAAAAAAAGTCATAATTTTACGAGAAAATATTGCAAATTACAGAAACAGAAAGAATATGAGAAATTGTTCCCAATTTTATAAGAAAAAAGTCCACATATTGTGAAAAAAAGATTGCTTTTAGTTCATTTTTATTTTTGAATGTTTTGTTTGTAATTGGTTTTTAATCTTCATTATCTACTTCAAGTTATGACAGTATGTCTCTATATACATATTTATTTCCATCCCATCCATCCATTTTCTACCGCTTCATTTTTTTAAATTAATTTTGGCCAAAGTGGGCGCATTTCACCAAAAATGATTCCCGGGCGCGGCCACCGCTGCTGCCCACTGCTCCCCTCACCTCCCAGGGGTTGAATAAGGGAATGGGTCAAATGCAGAGGTCAAATTTCACCACTCCTAGTGTGTGTGTGACAATCACTGGTACTTTAACTTTAACATTTCAATTTTTTACACACACTTGTTATTTCATATGATGACCAGAGGGGGAGCACTTTTAAAAGCGACACACCATCCTTTTGAAAAATCCCTCCTTTTAGGGACCACCCTCATTTTGATAGATTTCACCACCATAGATGCAATGGTTTTCCGTATTGGGACCATGATTTCGGTCCTAACTTGTTCACCGGTCCTCATATGGAAGCGACTTTTCCTTGTTGATGTCTCAAGAAGGGTAGAAATACAAGAACACACACACACACACACATACACACGCACACACGGCGCCGGGCCCTCGTGTTTCCATGGCAATCTGCACCAGCGATCTTCCCACGGTGGCTGTGGAAGCCGACAGCTGAGTGTTGCACAGAAGCGCATGTGTGAATGAATGGCGCTAGCTACATGCGTGCCAGTGCAAAGAGCGCTGTCCTGTCCAGTGGAGACGGCAGATGTTCAGACACTCACTGGACTGATAGCGCTCTTGACCCTCGGTGTCCGCTGCCTCTGATGGCTGCCATGTTGCTTTGCTTTCACACTTGCCACCTTGACTCCTATCCTGCAGCACACTTAGCCGAAACCCACTTTCACAGAGAGACCAAACAGCTGCACGAGAGGCCAGAACACGCTTCCCCTTTTACACAGAAGAAGTGGGATAGTAGTAGGAGTGTCAAAAAAAAAAAAGATTTTCGAATTAATCGCGATTCTTATTTGTAACGATTCTTAATCGAAAAAAAATAAAATCTAAATCGATGTAAGGATTTTTTTTTTTAACCTGACCTGTACAGCCATCATTTTATCTAGACCAGGGGTCCCCAAACTTTTTGACTCGGGGGCCGCATTGGGTTAAAACAATTTGGCCGGGGGCCGGGATAATATCGATATCCGATAAATGCGTTAAAATGTAATATCGGAAATTATCGGTATCGGTTTTTTTTATTATCTGTATCGTTTTTTTGGGGGGTTTTTTATTAAATCAACATAAAAAACACAAGATACACTTACAATTAGTGCACCAACCCAAAAAACCTCCCTCCCCCCATTTCTTTCTGTTATCAATATTCTGGTTCCTACATTATATATCAATATATATCAATACAGTCTGCAAGGGATACAGTCCGTAAGCACACATGATTGTGCGTGCTGCTGGTCCACTAATAGTACTAACCTTTAACAGTTAATTTTACTCATTTTCATTAATTACTAGTTTCTATGTAACTGTTTTTATATTGTTTTACTTTCTTTTTTATTCAAGAAAATGTTTTTAATTTAGTTATCTTATTTTATTTTTTTAAAAGTACCTTATCTTCACCATACATGGTTGTCCAAATTAGGCATGATAATGTGTTAATTCCACGACTGCATATATCGGTTGATATCGGTATCGGTTGATATCGGTATCGGTAATTAAAGAGTTGGACAATATCGGAATATCGGATATCGGCAAAAAGCCATTATCGGACATCCCTAATATATATATATATATATATATATATATATATATATATATATATATATATATATATATATATATATATATATATATATATATATATTAGATACATACAGCGCACTTTCCGCGCTCGCGATGTCACGTTTTTGATGAGAAAATGCATTTTTAGACAATAGGATTTGCCTGAGCGGCTAGGAGACACCGTGAGTAGCAAGCGGTACAAAGTGGACAAGAAAAGACAGAATTTATTTTTTTTTTTAGTTTAATTTTATTTTTTTATACTTGGGACTTCCCGCAGGCCTGATTTTGGACGCTGGCGGGCCGGATCCGGCCCGCGGGCCGTAGTTTGGGAGCCCTGATCTAGACATCATTTTATCAGGCCCTCAAACCCCTGGAAATGATATGTGTCAATAAAGTACTTCATATTTTCTCACTAAATATAATGGATTTTTTTCATTTTGACAGAAAAAATGTATGTACTGCTTAGGGTTGTACGGTATACTTTCACAGAGAGACCAAACAGTTGCACAAGAGGCCAGAACACGTTTCCCCTTTTACACAGAAGAAGTGGGATAGTACTAGGAGTGTCAAAAAAAAAAAAGATTTTCGAATTAATCACGATTCTTATTTGTAACGATTCTTAATCGAAAAAAATATATATATCTAAATCGATGTAAGGATTTAGTTTTTTAACCTGACCTGTCCAGCCATCTAGACATCATTTTATCAGGCCCTCAAACACCTGGACATTATATGTGTCAATAAAGCACTTCATATTTTCTCACTAAATGTAATGGATTATTTTAATTTTGACAGAAAAATGATATGTACTGCTTAGGGTTGTACGGTATACCAGTACTAGTATAGTATTGCGGTAATAGTGAATCAAAATCGGTACTATACTCTGTTTGAAAAGTACCGTTTTTTTGCTGGTTTTACGAGCAAAGGAGCATGTTCGGTAGCGCACGCACATGGAGTACTTACAAGCAGACACAGTGTGTAGACAGAAAATGAAGAATGGACACATTTTGGTGTAAAAAGTAAAGATAAAGGTGAAGTTATAACACTGAAACACCCCCAGGAAGAGGTGCTTTAAGACATGGCTAGCGGCGAACGTCCATTCGCAGTCGGCAGTGTTTTAGCTACTTCTAAATGACTAATTCTCGCCTCCATGGCGACAAAGTAAGTTTCTTCCAAGTAGCATTATCACTGGAGGACGAGGAATAGCTAAACATGCTTCACTACACACCGTAGGAGGATACAATAGCTCACCGGCGTCACAATGTAAACAAATATCATTGGTGGATCTACACCTGACATCCACTGTAATTATACCAAGTACAATAGCGTATCTAGTCGATACTACTATGATTACATCGATATTTTTTATCGTCACAAAATCTTTTTTCTTTTAAAAAAAATTCATATTATGTTCATGAACTCAGGAAATACGTCCCTGGACACACGAGGACTTTGAATATGACCAATGTATGATCCTGTAACTACTTGGTATCGGCTCGATACCTAAATGTGTGGTATCATCCAAAACTAATGTAAAGTATCAAAGAAGAGAAGAATAAGTGATTATTGAATTTTAACAGAAGTGTGATAGAACATGTTAAAACAGAAAGTATGGATGGGTTAATAATCCATATTTATACAGCTTGTCCCTCATAATGTGTACAAAATAATAGGTGTATAAATGACACAATATGTTACTGCATACGTCAGCAGACTAATTAGGAGTCTTTGTTTGTTTACTTACTACTAAAAGACAAGTTGTCTAGTATGTTCACTATTTTATTTAAGGACTAAATTGCAATAATAAACATATGTTTCATGTACCCTAAGATTTCTTGTTAAAATAAAGCCAATAATGCCATTTTTTTGTGGTCCTCCTTATTTAGAAAAGTACAGAAAAGTACCAAAAAGTACCGAAATAAATTTTGGTACTAAAATATTGGTATCGGGACAACACGAATACTGCTTGAAATTGAATGCCTTTTAAACGTTAATAGTATCCATTATTGCAACAAATATTACAGTATATTAATCATACTTTCCAAACATGTTTTTTTTTTAAATAAAAAAACTTCACAGCAAACTACCCATCAAATTAATAAAAATGACAATACATTTTACGTTGTTCTTTACAGCATGTTACTGTAAATTGAAAAAGACTACTACGTTTTTTTTGGCGATAAAATTCTGTTGACTGAGCTGCCAGTTTAATATAACAACTGTTGGGGTGTTAGCATTGTCACAGTCAGTCAGTACACCACATGTAGGAGAAGTCTTCCATAACTTCGACGAGTCGATACTGTGTGTGTGTGTGTGTGTGTGTGTGTGTGTGTGTGTGTGTGTGTGTGTGTGTGTGTGTGTGTGTGTGTGTGTGTGTGTGTGTGTGTGTGTGTGTGTGTGTGTGTGTGTGTGTGTGTGAATTATATTTATACAGCGCTTTTTCTCTAGTGACTCAAAGCGCTTTTACATAGTGAAACCCAATATCTAAGTTACATTTAAAGCAGTGTGGGTGGCACTGGGAGCAGGTGGGTAAAGTGTCTTGCCCAAGGACACAACGGCAGTGACTAGTAGGGTTACAAAGGGGTGGAAACTTTCCGGTAAATTTCCAGAAAGTTTCCGGAAATTTACCACGGGAAGTTAAGCTTGGGAAGTTTGGAAATATTGACCACTTTTTGATTATTCAAAGTTGGACACCGTCCATGGGAATTAATGGGAATATATGGAAATTAACGGTGAATTACAATAATGATATATTATTGGGCACTTGTCTATATGCTGCTGCATCTTTGTGGCATGTTTGACGTAGCTCTTTGCACAGTATTTGCAAATGTACACCGCCTTTCCGCCTACATTGGTTGGGGTGAAATGTCTCCACACATCAGATGGTGTACGTGGCATTATTCTGTTTGAATTTATTTATTCTTGTAAAACCCTAATGCAATGCCACACACAGATATAAATAGTCAGCTAAACAAATCGAGTAGTCTTTAAAAATATTTTACTGATGGACGAATGAATAGAAATAGGCCAGATGAATAAATGAACAGTCAATCAGCATGCTAAATCAAACTATAAGCTACATTCTTGTATGACAACAGAATGGCTAGCAGAACAGAAGGCAAAGGAAACTACACTTTTTGATTCAGTATTTGCTAGATCAACGTTACAGATCACAAAAAAGGTAAATTCGGATCGCTAACGTTGTTAGCATAATTGAATGGGATTTAACATAGAGAAAATTAGCATCACGGCTAACGGATAAATATTTTCGGTTTATTATGAGACTGTGGTGGTACATAAACCTAGCTGAAGTCTGCTGGAGTAGTCTACAGTCATACAGTAACAAGCAATTACACCTCTATTGAAATTAAATACCATAGCAATATCATCAAAACTTACCTGACTGGATGAAGTCCTTGGGCTCAAATACGAGTGTGGCCTCAATAGCCCTGCTGTAGTGTGTAGCATGCTGGAAATTATCTGTGCATGTGATGGAGGAATGCACAGTGAAGGGTTGAAATGCTACTCAATTTGCATTAAATCAGGTTGTTATAGCTAATAATCATGCTGCAAAATCTAGCATGTTGCGTTCAATTTTTATTCCCATTAATTTCCCATTAATTCCCATGGAAAGTTTCCAACTTTGAATATTCCCGGAATTTTGCAACCCTCATGACTAAGATGGCGGAAGCGGGGATCGAACCTGGAACCCTCAAGTTGCTGGCACGGCCGCTCTACCAACCGAGCTATACCGCCCCAGATACCAACACTATAATCAGTACATGATCCATACAAGGTTGATATTTTTATTTTCTGAAAATCTTCTTTTGGGTGTTAATGTTTACAAACTCGGGGAATAATTCCCTGTACACTAGAGCAGTTTTACTTGACGCCTAAATATTTTGGTTCGGTCCTTGATCGTCATCTGAGCCTCTCTGAAAACACAGATTTTATCTCGAAGAAATGTTCTCATGGACTGAGTCTGCTGAGAACATGAAGCTGTCCCGGGGACTGACAAAGCTTGGGTATTGTGCGCATATCCAGTGTCTTAACCCTTCACTTGACTTGTAAGATCACACTTTTTCTTTTTTGTTAAGATCAAACTTTACAGAATTGTTCAACTGACTGGGAAGCTTCTAACCCACATGGACGCTGACAGGATGAGCAGAAAAGCTGAGAGGGCTCACATCCTCTGTCACTTTCAGCTTGTGAGGTCTGGGAAGTGCTACAAGAGCTCCCTTGGCATAAAATATTTCATAACAAATGTCATTGCTGTTTGTAAAGTGAACATTCCGCATATGACCTGTATCGCTCTACAGTTGTGCCCTTTAGAAACTTCACTACACCACAGATTTCTTCATTGTCATATTATATTTACTTTTTTTTTTTTTTTACAACGTAGCAGCACTTTATTCAATTATTTTCTGGTACGCCCCTAAGGAAGGAGAAAACTCTGACTATAAATAGTATAATTTGTCTATAAAATTGTTACAAGTACACCTCTGCTTAACATTGTATCCTTATTAACATTAAAATAAACTAAAAAGACGAACTAAATATGGACCAACTAACAAAAATAATAACTTCATAATTTTAGTCTATAACAATTTTTTTTTTAAATGCATCAATTTGCCTGAAATAAAAAATGGAATTCCTTTTTAAACTATAACCATTTTTTGACCGACTGGATTGATTGATTGATTGAGACTTTTATTAGTAGGTTGCACAGTGAAGTACATATTCCATACAATTGACCACTAAATGGTAACACCCGAATAAGTTTTTCAACTTGTTTAAGTCGGGGTCCACTTAAATTGATTCATGATACAGATATATACTATCATATATACATATCATCATAATACAATCATCACACAAGATAATCACATTTAATTATTTACATTATTTACAATCAGGGGTGTGGAGGGGGGGGGGGGGGGGTAGGATATGGACAGCAAGTAGTGGACATAGAGAGAGATAGAGATAGAGAGAGAGAGAGAGAGAGAGAGAGAGAGAGAGAGAGAGAGAGAGAGAGAGAGAGAGAGAGAGAGAGAGAGAGAGAGAGAGATCAGAAGGCATAAGAAAAAGTATCTGCATTTGATTGTTTACATTTGATTATTAGCAATCCGGGGAGGGTGTTAGTTTAGGGTTGTAGCTGCCTGGAGGTGAACTTTTATTGCGGTTTTGAAGGAGGATAGAGATGCCCTTTCTTTTATACCTGTTGGGAGCGCATTCCACATTGATGTGGTATAGAAAGAGAATGAGTTAAGACCTTTGTTAGTTCGGAATCTGGGTTTAACGTGGTTAGTGGAGCTTCCCCTGGTGTTGTGGTTATGGAACCGTTTGAGATTGAAAAAAAAAATTAAATAGACTCAATAAATAATAAGGCATTCAAATTGATCAGCAACATTAATTTAGGAGCACAATGTATAAAACACATTAATCTACAAAACGTGAATGAATAAAAACAATTTGATTTATTCATAAATTGAAGAAGTCAAGATGAATGACTATAATCAGCACGTTTTGTAGCGCACATATTTTTGAAGTGGGGTTTGAAGTGAGATACTGCATGATACTGATAAATCACGTTCCCCGATTAGCATCACACTGTGCCCTCCCCTGGCATCACACCGTGCCCCCCACCCCCAGGGAGGCCCGCCCCACTATTTGAGAAGGACTACATTAGGCTAACAAAACTGCTATCAATCAGCAGCTGTCCAGCCAAAGTGGAGACAAACTCTTCCGATGCACTTTATCTTGGACATAATAAATAACACAGCTTGGATCGATTTGGAATGACAACGCAATACTAACACCGAATGCTAACAACACGGCTAATGGTCGTAGCTGCGACTGTCAATTTGACCAACTTTTGGCAGAACAATTTACGCCCGCGGTTTCCGCACACGGAAGCCACGTTTTAACTTTGAGGAATTACCCAAGATGTGATTAAATATTGTTATGTAGTGGTTGTGTTGTAGTGGCCGGGTGACAACCATAGCAATGATGCTTGGAAGCTTCTGCAGTGAATGCTGTAATCTACAGTAGAACACACTCAAGGCTACTACGTATATTGGGTGAAACGACTGCGAAATCAAATTTTGTTAAAAAATAGTGTAAACACATTTTTTTTTAAAAATGTGTAAAATAGTGTAAACACATTTTTTAAATGCTGTAACTATGAAAATATTTCATTCATTAACAATAATCCTACTTCGTTTGCCACGGTAATTAATGTTCCCACGAGGGCCGTAACAGGAGTGTGACAGTCACAAGAGTATTGTATATTATGTCAAACAGCAATGGCCTGACCATGTTGAAAATCAAAAACCGGTTCTTGTTCTGAACCGGTTCCCAGGATATCAATTCCTTGGAATCGCTTGCCATTTTTTCAAACGAGTACTTGAACGATTCCCATGGGAATGTCACGTTTATGAACCACTCGATGTCCTCCTAGTAGTTTGCTGGCGTAGATACAACAGGTACTAACCAACACCGCCTATCATGTCAGTGCTATTGCCTGATAAGTTGCCATGAAGGCCTTTTCGCTTAGAAGAACCAGACAGGAGACAGATTCTGACTGGTTTGGAGGCGGGCAGTAATAGTTCTAGGTCACGTCTGCCGCGAGCTCCTCCCTTCACCGCGGTGTTTTAGACAAATGTCACAGAGCAGTGAATACATTTGTGGTCCAAAGCTTCCACCAATTTGCCACAGTACTCCTGATTTTCGATAGTTTAATGTTCAATTGCAATCAGAGAAACGCTGCATATTTTTCTTCATCCAGATTTTCACTAAGTCATTATATTATATAGGTTAACTCATAAAATTAGAATGTCATCCATGTCAGCAGTTCAATTTCAAATGTGAAACTAATGTTTGATATTAACTCCATCCATCCATCCATCCATTTTCTTCCGCTTATCAGAGGTCGGGTCGCGGGGGCAGCAGCCTAAGCAGGGAAGCCCAGACTTCCCTCTCTCCAGCCACTTCGTCCAGCTCTTCCCGGGGGATCCCGAGGCGTTCCCAGGCCAGCCGGGAGACATAGTCTTCCCAACGTGTCCTGGGTCTGCCCCGTGGCCTCCTACCGGTCGGACGTGCCCTAAACACCTCCCTAGGGAGGCGTTCGGGTGGCATCTTGGCCAGATGCCCGAACCACCTCATCTGGCTCCTCTCGATGTGGAGGAGCAGCGGCTTTACTTTGAGCTCCTCCCGGATGGCAGAGCTTCTCACCCTATCTCTAAGGGAGAGACCCGCCACCCGGCGGAGGAAACTCATTTCGACCGCTTGTACCCGTGATCTTGTCCTTTCGGTCATAACCCAAAGCTCATGACCATAGGTGAGGATGGGAACGTAGATCAACCGGTAAATTGAGAGCTTTGCCTTCCGGCTCAGCTCCTTCTTCACCACAACGGATCGATACAGCGTCCGCATTACTGAAGACGCCGCACCGATCCGCCTGTCGATCTCACCATCCACTCTTCCCTCACTCGTGAACAAGACTCCGAGGTACTTGAACTCCTCCACTTCGGGCAGGGTCTCCTCCGCAACCCTGAGATGGCACTCCACCCTTTTCCGGGCGAGAACCATGGATTCGGACTTGGAGGTGCTGATTCCCATCCCAGTCGCTTCACACTGCGAACCGATCCAGCGAGAGCTGAAGATCCTGGCCAGATGAAGCCATCAGGACCACATCATCTGCAAAAAGCAGAGACCTAATCCTGCAGCCACCAAACCAGATCCCCTCAACGCCTTGACTGCGCCTAGAAATTCTGTCCATAAAAGTTATGAACAGAATGGGTGACAAAGGGCAGCCTTGGCGCAGTCCAACCCTCACTGGAAACGTGTCCGACTTACTGCCGGCAATGCAATGATATTAACTCATTATCTGCGAAGTGAGATATTTCAAGCCGCTATTATAATTTTGGTGATCATGGCTTACAGTTTTTGAAAAAGACCAAATTTTAAATTCAAGGTTTTAATAAGCTGTAAATCATCAACATTGTATCAAAAGAAGGCTTGAAATGTTGTGAGTTGCATGTTATAAGCCTGTCATACATTAGTTTTACCTTGTAAATCTAAACATATCTTTGCAAGATATTAAAATTTGTTTAGTTCAATGGTATATTTTCTAGGGAGATGACAAAGATTCTTATAAGTTGTAAAACTGTTACTTGTGTAATTTTAACAATTAATTTTGTGAAATTCCTCAGAGGAATATTTATTTATTTATATTATTGGGGGCGGTATAGCTCGGTTGGTAGAGTGGCCGTGCCAGCAACTTGAGGGTTCCAGGTTCGATCCCCGCTTCCGCCATCCTAGTCACTGCCATTGTGTCTTTGGGCAAGACACTTTACCCACCTGCTCCCAGTGCCACCCACACTGGTTTAAATGTAACTTAAAGGCCTATTGAAAGCCACTACTAGCGACCACGCAGTCTGATAGTTTATATATCAATGATGAAATCTTAACATTGCAACACATGCCAATACGGCCGGGTTAACTTATAAAGTGACATTTTAAATTTCCCGGGAAATATCCAGCTGAAAACGTCTTGGTATGATGACGTTTGCGCGTGAGGTCACGGATTGTAGCAGACATTTTGGAACAGCATGGTGGCCAGCTTAAATATTGGGTTTCACTATGTAAAGCGCTTTGAGTCACGAGAAAAAAGCGCTATATAAATATAATTCACTTCACTTCACACTTATTTCGTATATTTATTTTTTAAAAAGTGTTGTTTTTTTCTATGAGATATGCCTCTTAAAGGGGAACTGCACTTTCTTGGAATTTATTATTTCATTTGTTGTGGTTTAATCTATGTCCAGGTTTTTTTTTAAACCATATTTCAACTTTAGTTTTGGGGGTATAATCAGTACTCATGTTTTTAAATTAATGAATAATCATAAAATGATTTGTGATACAATATCAATCAAAATAATCGTAATTATTATTTTTGCTATAATCGTCCAGCCCTAATTTAGAAGCCAACAGTGAGGTCTTAAAGGGGAACTGCACTTTTTTTTAAAGTTTTGCCTATTGTTCACAATCATTACGAAAGACGTGACGACAGATGATTTTTTTTTTTATGCATTTTATCTCGTAAATAAATGTAAATAAAAGTCAGATTACAGTGGAACCAATGGGATGTCCTCTATTCCGCCCATAAAACACAATAAAAAAACATCCAACAAGCGGCATTTACACTCCATGACCCCGAAAAGGAACAAGCGGTAGAAAATGGATGGATTTGAATATTAACCAAGTATTAGTGGTATTGTTATTATAAGTGCTAACGCAGACAAACTATTTGTAGCGGCGCCGTGATCACCAATTTATGTGCCAATGTTTACATCATCGACTGATCAGCGGCTTCCCCGTTTCGTTGCTCATCAAACATTATTGTGGATCACAAATCATGCCTCTCACCTGGATAGTAGAAGGATGAGGACATATTCTGACAAGTTGGTATACTTTGACAGCCAATTCAGACCCGGAAATGGCGAGAACAACACAAAAAGACGCTTGGTTCCACCCCCCTTTTCTTTGCAAGGATTATGAGTAATTTTTTATCTAAACGAGAACATATGAATATTCAAGCAGTCAGCATCATAATGACAGCAGACATTGTACAGTAAGTGATGTTTTATTATGTTTGTTGGCTCTCATAAAGTCTGCAGTGAGTAGTAATCAGTGATAATGTTGAAAAAACAAGCGAACATTGTGATGCGTTTTTGAAACAATGCTTAAAATGAGCAAAATACGTAAATATTAAATGTTATTATAAATGTTAGTACATTACATATATGTTTACATGATGTATATAAAACCTTAAAGTTGGTGTTTGGATGTTTTTTAAGGGCTTTATAAGCAGAATAGAGCGACTCCATTTTAAGTGGACTTTTGATTTCATTTATTTACTTATTTACAATGTATTAAAAAATAAAATACATCCGTTGTCATGTTTCTCATAATGATTGTGAACGATAGGCAAAGCTCCCCTTTTAGACCTCACTGTTGGCTTTGTATTATTCATGATTATTTATGTGATGATTATTCATTAATTTAAAAACATGAGTATTGATTGTACCACCAAAACTAAAGTTGAAATATAGTTTAAAAAATAAAAATGTATATAAATTAAACCACAACAAATAAAATAATAATAGCAATAATAATACATTGAAATAGTGTGTGTGTGACAATCATTGACACTTTAACTTTTAACTTTTTTTTAAAATAACAATAGCAATATAAAAAAAAATACAATTTTGTTTTTTTGTTTTAATTGTTTTTAATTCAGGTTTTTATTTCTTAAACTTATT